>NC_133433.1:29245705-29447222 GCF_011762505.2 Arvicanthis niloticus | reverse complement strand
ATTCTCAGGTAGTTTACCTGCAGGTGAACATTTGAACCCGTTCCGGAGGCCTGTGAACGGGGTGGGTACAATTCCATGGTCAGAGGTCAGAATAGCTCCCTAATCTGCTCATTTCATGTCACCCAAGGGGCACATGTGCTGAGTATTCAAGGAAATCAATGTTGCTGACCATTAAAGGACCCAGGGATGAGTGAACTCTTCTACTAAGCCGATCACCTTTTATGTAGCAACCTCAATAGGAAGCTTAAAAGATATCTGTAATGTCTGTAATGCTAAACTGATGATCTATGGACTGTCAGAACCTCATTAAGTCTTAGCCTCATGCTGAATATTCTAAACATCTAAAGAACAGTCACTCCAAGAATATAAATCAACCAAAACCAAGTATTTAAAGAGTCCCAAAAATGTCCTGCCATTTGTGTTAGATTCCATGTAAGATTTACCCCCTAAAAGACTCTCCTGGCCTATAGTATACATTATATTAATAAACATAAAGCAGGCCCCTGAAGAAGCATCATTATCACTTTCTTTCCTACTTATTGTAGAAGTAAGTATGTTATTCTGTCAGCAGCCCAGAGTCAGCCCATATTGAAAAGGATCCAGGTTCACTGTAATGCCTCACTAGGGGGGACCTTTCAGAGTCTCTATCTGGCTTAATGGTACGTTATCACAATATTTATTAACTCAGAATTCTAAAAGTTACCCAGAACTTACATGAACATGTTTTATATGAAAACAAGGGATAGGAGAAAAGGAGAGAAATACTGGAAAATGGCCAGAGAAAATGCAGCTCTGTACAGCCTATTTAAAAGTTCTACAGGTGTTTATAATGCTTCAGAATATGGCTTGCAGGTATAGCAATTCTGAAGCCCGAAGTTTCACTTAGTCTTCATAAGAAATACCCCTCTACCCAGAACTTTATTCAACTAGAATTCCCAAATGAAAACTGAGTATACTTACAGGTAAAGTGTTTTCTTACCCATCCACATTGTGGGATGATTAAGCCAAATTAATATATCTAGGAAGTCCCTTGTAAACTCAGTGGATTAATAATAAATGTCTGTGTCTTTAGCTAATTCAAAATTCTCATATAGACCAAATGTATAAGACATGACTTGCAGGAGTAACTCATATCTGGGCAGTCTAATAAAAATAGTCGGATTCAATTGTTTATGTTTTGTGAACTTCCCAAAAGACTATTGCTGGACTAGAGAATATCTTACAATTAGTGTACTGTCAGAAACAATTAGGATGCTTGAAGACCTCTGACCTCTCCTAGAACTTGCCTGCTTCCTCAGAGAGGTGAGGCAGCTCAAGCAGGGACCTGCTAGTACCAGGGAGATGTAGGAAGGTGTTTGTCAGGGTGGCTCTCTGTCTTCAGCCAATGAGGAAGGCCAAAGAAAGCAAGCCCTCACAGTGTAAGAGAAGAAATTGTAATATGGACCCCATAGAGATACTTGGCTCCCCTGGGTTTGCAAGCTGAACCAAAGTGCTTGGTGCAGAGCTCCTACCTCATTGTTCATAACCCTGACTACACAGTCACCACATGTCAGTCAGGATATTCTTCAGAGGTTCAACCCTGGGTTGTAGGCTTAGGGGTCTGCATTTTCCAGTCAACAGTTTCTTCTGCATTTAATTGTAAGACAATTACCTGCATGTAGGCATGTCCTTACTCTCTGAAAATAAGCGTTTTGCATGAAAACAGTGTTAATTTTATTCTTCTAGTTAAAAGACCAGGCAGCAGGAGGGTTTAAGCTTAAAGGGTCACTGTACTGATTATGCTTTACAGAAAAAGGAAATTTGGATTCATTTTTAGGTAGGATTATGTAAATAAGTGACATTCACAAGCACAAACTGTGTTTGACCTTGACTTAGTACACAATAATTTCCTGTTTCATTATATCTGCCTCACATGCTTCTGCAGACATCTCTACATGCCTTCCAAACAAATGTTTATTATGTCAACCTGAATCCTTGATTTTGATGTTTCATTTCTTTAGGGAACTCTCCAATGCTCAGGCTTCATTGTTCCATTGTTTCATTGTTAGAGGAGTCTCCTGACTTCCCAGTCATGTTCCACCATGAGTGTTCATACATTATAAGATATATCAGTTTGTGTCCTACTGTTCTGTCATCACCCTGAGTGCCACATGCTCCTGGTAACTCTACTTACACCCTTAGAACTTTAACTTATTTACAGCTGATGCTGACTTTTCCCCTTTGGAGTTTCAGGGCTTAGTTCTTTTTGCCTAGACAGATTGATGTCTGGATGTCATCTTCTCTGTCCCATAACAACTTTTGCTGCTTTCTGTCCAGTGTGCAGGCAGCTAAACTCAGTCTCCAGAGACACTATTTTGCTCGTGTTACCAGCTTCTTCAGAGCTCAGAGATGGTTTCAGCCTGTGTGCTACATGGTGCCACCCTGGATGCAACTAACCCCTATCATCATCACTTGGCAGTGCTCAACCCTGTGGCTGAGAGGAAACACAGAATACTGGATTATACATCTGAAGAGGACACAGAATCAAGAAGGGTTTGTGTGGTCTTTCTATTTTTTAAACATTTATTTGCATGTGGGCACATATGTGGCGGTCAGAGAACAACTATGAGAGCTGGTTCTCCTACCACGTGGGCTCTGGGAACTGAACTCAGGCTATCAGACTTTGGTAGCAAGCACCTTGAACTGAAGAGCCATCTTGCTATCTCCCTGGAAGTACATTCTTATATGTACACTGTAACTAAGACTTTGCAAGTGAGGATGAAGCTCAAGCCTGTATATTATAGTAAGTCTGTATCCAATGTTTCTAGCCTTTTTTCTATTTCAAATCAAAACATTTTCTACATACCAATAACATTGATTCTCAGAAGTTTTAGAAGTAGTACCACTGTTTGCCAAACGCTTGAGAACTTTCTACATCACATTTCCTGGTGGTAGGATGAGGGCAGGAGAAAGGTTTGTTTAGGAATACCTTTGTTTCCAGCTGTTATTGACAGTGAGAGCCACTCTGAAGCATTAACAGAACACCAAAAACCCCAAGAACCTGTGAATCTACAACCCAGAGCCATTCCACAGTTACAATGTGAACTCACTGCTTTTGAGTGTGTCCCTTCTCCTTAGGCTATGAACCATATTACTGCTTCTTTGAAAATGTTGCTCCTTGGTCAACCTTTCTTTTCTGAGCCTGGCTCTCAACAACATAGCACAGGCTGTCCTTGAACTCATGATCCTCCTTCTGCCTCCTGAGTGCTGAGACTACAAGGCTTGTACAAGGCTCTGTTTTGACCAAATTCTTTATGACATCATGCCCAACCAGTTCTACCTTGCCCAAGGTATGTTTATTGTGCCAGAATTCCCAGGACTCACACCACTTTACTGGTCATTTCTTTGGGGCCAGCATTTACCCACGCATGTTCACCAGAACCCTGGTATGGGAGGGTGCCTGTCTGTATCTTCTCTTTGGTGGTTTATCCTGTTTCTCTTGAAATGTGTTTATGATATGCCATGAAGGCTCAATAACTGTGACAAACACAGCAGCTGCAATTTAAACACTTGTAAACATTAAAGTTTAGCAACTGAACTTTAAAGCCAAAAATCATACAGCATAGAAAATGCTGAAATAACAAAGCAAAACCAAACCAAAACAAACCACTAAACCAATTCCCAAGTATGCTTTTCTTCCTCTGGCTTTCACCTGTGGAGTTAAATACTAGCAGCAATTGTGTCTTTACTTGATAATCAGATTTCAGCAATTCCGGTAATGGGTTGAAAGTTACCTGACTGAAAAGCAGAAAGTAAACATTTACTGGCTACAGTGTTCAGGGCTAGAGTACTTCTCAAGCATGTTTGGATCCCAGATTTAGTCCTTAGCACTCCAAAAAGAAAACATGTTTTACTGTCAAGTTTGTATTGCAATATGAAGAAACCTTACTGGACTATGTAGCCAAGAACAGCAGAGCCATTGGAACAGTCTGATAAACAAGTCAATCTACTCACTCTCAATTCCTCTAAGAACAATTGTTTTGACTTTTATGTAAAACTGTCTTGGGACTATTGTAAAGCGAGGTAGAGTACTAATAAACAAGTGCTGGATGGATTGCTTTCCGCTCATTTGTGTTAACTCTTAGTTTGTGCTGGGAGGCAGGCTCACACTGCTTTTCCTCCTTCATGTCTAATACAATGTGGAACATGCAAGTATTTAATAATAATTTCTGAGTTGAACAAATGACTAGTTTTGGAGCCATGCTTTTGGTCCTTCAAACGAGGTTTTAGCTTTCATATCTCTATAATCCTGTTCCTAAGAGTTTAAACAATGTGGAATGCTGTTCACTGGTTCAGGATGTCATACCTGGGCTATCCCAACAGGCTACCCATCTTTCCCTGTATATACTCTTGGAGGTCAGGAGTCCTGTTTCCTTCAGTACCACATCCAGTGGCTTTCTACAAGTGGGAGGAGGTACTTACCTATCAGCATGATGTGGTGGCCACCAAAGAGCTGGGGGCCACTGTACACTTGGAGGTTACACAGCCCTTGGGGGCTATCCTGTTGCCCCATAGTCATATCCTGGAGGCCAAAGCTTTGAGGCCCCACTTGGTGAAGCAGGTTTTACAGGCCATCTATATAGCTACTTGCACAGTTTTATGGTCATGGATCAGCCTAGAATCCAGTACTAAGTGGATTTCCTAAAGGACAGGTGCCTTCTCAGTACCTTGGAGGACAAGCTCCGTAACCTAGTCAGATTGCTACAATTATTCAGGGCACTCAAGAGGTAATCCAGCCAATCTCCAACATTGAGGTAATGAGAGATACAAAAACTCTCTGAAAAACAATGAAGGAGATTAGTACAGATGAGAATTGTGGGTATTGTGTCCAACCATTCCAATGATCACAGGCAACAAATGAAGGCAGCTTTTAAGACCATGTATGATAAGGATTTAATTAAAAATCTCAAGTCAAAATTGAGTGAAAGAAAATATGGAAGAATCAACCTTTGCCTTGTTCATGCCTTCTACATACCATATTGCCTGGAGTTTACAGGGAGTAGGGACTCAGAAACATGTACTCAAAGGTTTTATGCACAAGAACAAATTGAGAAATTCGAGACATCATTGGATGTTATCACTTAGAATTTGGACGAGACCTTGAGAAAGACTTTAGGTCAGAAACCTTAGAGCATTTTGAACATCTCTTTGGTCCTGATGAGAACAAGAGTGAAAACTGCCAGACCGTTCAGGAAGACAGCACCATTATCAGGCTAGTGAGAAGAGACTAGGGATAGATGAGTCCTACTTTAACATGGTTCTCCACACAAGGAGCTTCCCTCCACTGAAAGCCACCATGGGGAATTATTCCAGGATAGCTAATCAAGATTATTAAGTAGAGTTTTCTGAATATGTTGAAAGTGGTTCGAAGGCCATCTTGTAGTGTGTCCTCAACTACCCTACCTTATCTTCAGACCTCTGTTATTCTCTGAAAGTTACTGTCACAGATGACTCCTCCCTGGTCACTACTATAGTCGCTCAAATCAAGATTGACCTTGTTCAGATAAAACAGATGTTCACCCAGACGAATGGGAAGACTCTAAGCACAATGGGTACAAGTGACACAAGGGGGTTTCTGGCCACTGTTGGCCAGTGAAGTGACAGGGATTTTTTTTTTTTTTTTTTTTTTTTTTTTTTTTTTTTTTTTTTTAATGAATGAAGCTGTTTAGAGGGAATCCTTTCAAGCAATGAGACCTGCATGCAGCCATGTCAAAAACCACCTAATCAGGGTAGATTTTTACTAAGGACTATGCCAGGGTAGTGTGCTTGTGAGGCACATGTTGTTACTGCCTTATCTAATGCTTTTTTTCTTTCTATATTCAACCAGTGTACAAGCCATATCAATGATGCAATAAGTCTACAGTATTTGTAAAGCCTCATTCTCACTGGTTTTATTTTCATCAGGATTCAAAATTGAATAAAAATTACAGTAATCTCTTTTTAAAAAGTTACATAATATGCCCTGTTCCCTTTCATCTTACCAACTTTTGACTGAGGATAAATCTGAAATTGGAAAAGAGGAATGTCGGGCTGTTTTACTCCATTTCCTGAGTAATTTCTCTATGAAATATTAAGTCTGGTTCAAAACCAGACAAAGGAGAGGAATCTATGTTTCAGGAGAGAGTTAGACTTGGGTTTTCTTTAGCAATCTGGTTCATGTTACTACTAAGAAAAAAAATCAGAAAAATGACTTGTTTCATATATTTGAAAAAAGCCTAGGAAGCCTTTTGCTAACCTCACAGGGTCATTAGAGCATCAGACACACATCTGAGAGTTGCTTCTGCTTTTGGTTTACTACTTCCAGTCCTCCAAGTCTTGTTTAAGTGGTCAAGATACAAGATAAGATTCTTCGACATCCCTACTCCTGAATAGAGTCTTAATCAAAATCTCTACAAATACACACATATTTCATAAAATAAAAGCAAGGGGTGAGGTTTGGGTGTGTGAAGGGAGGGAGAGTTCCAAAGGGATTGAAGGTAACAAGAGAGAATAAGGAGGATGGGAAACAACAACAACAAAAAAATCTTTCTCTGTCTCTATCTCTGTGTCTGCCTGTCTGTGTGTCTCTCTGTCTCTCACCCACCTACACACACACACACACACACACACACAACATGATAGGATGATATTGTGAGTGAGAAAAGACAGGAGAGGCCAGTGATTAAGATAAATATTCAATGTATGTAATGACATGTATGTGAAAACATAAAAATTGGATACTTTAAAAAATTAAATATAAACACAAATAACTACTTTATAAAACAAACCAAAACAAAACCTTGTCTTCTCCACAGATAAAGCTCTACTTGAATCATTCCTCTATTTCAGTAAGCCATCTATTTTGTAGGCTGCTGGGCGTGTTTAAATAACTTCATAGACTCCCTTCAGTCTGCAAACCTTCCAGATCATGCCCCCAACACAAACCAACCACTATTTCCTAAACTTCGGTGTGCTTTGAGATACCCTGGGAAATTTGAGGGGTGAAAATTTCTTTCTATGCCTCATTTTGAGAAATGTTCATTGTGTAGTGGAGGAAGAAGAAGAACTCTCATGTTCTCTCTGTGATGGGTTTCAGGGGAGGAGAAACAATGTCTCCAAAGGCCATACCACTCCTGTGGAAAGTATACTATCCAAGTGCTCGTGCGATTACAGGTACACTTTCCTTCCACTGCATTGGTCTGGATCTTCCTTCTGACTCCAGCATGTGTTTCTTGCCTTATCCCCCTCACTCTTCAGAGCCTGGTCTTATTCACCCTCAGTGGCCCTCTCTCCTAGGCCTTCTCAGGATTTCCCACTCCCTTAGAATTTACCATATTATATTAACATCTGCTTACACTGGCCTGCAAGATTTGTGGCTATCCAAAGACAGTATCTGTTTAACAAAATAGTAGCAAAATGTAATCTGTGAGTGAATAACAAAAATTAAGTTTCTAGGACAAAAAACAGAAAAAAAAAAAAAAAAAGCCATATCCATGTTAAAGATTCCATAAGGCTGAGTGGGTGATTATTAGAACTTCATGGTTGTAGACTCTAGGAAGACTGTAGATCCAGTACCAAATCATCTTAGGCTATCACTAGTCTCTTTATTAGCTATTCCTTGCTCACCTCTGTGTCTGACATAACATCATTATAACTGTTAAAGAAATTGTTTGACAAGTACTCTTAGCAAGCCATTAGCTTCCACCAGTCCAGAAGCTAAGAATGCTATCAGGTGGCATTTGAAGTCTAAAGCAGCTTGGCTGCCACCCTCTTGCCTGTAGATTCCCCTGGTGGATTTGGTAAATGCTTTGTGACTAATCCCTTTGTAATTATTAGTTCAGGTAACTGCTTCCACCACAATGGAGCATACCATGTGAGGCAATCTGAACCCACGTTGGTGGGCTTTGGTCACTCATATTTGACTCAGAATGATCTCTCTGAGGTGTGTGATCTGTTATGCACTGTGATACTATTGCTCCCAGCCAGACCAGACTTTATGAACCTAAGGAGAGACAGGACTTCAAGAAAAAAGACCCAGCCCAATTTTCAAAACTTGGAGGATGTGAAACACATTTTTTGGGCCTCAGCCTAAATCTGTTACACACTTGTTGTATGATCTTCTAATTCTCCATTTCTTACAGACTTAGTTACTGTGTGTGTATGTGGGGGGAATTACATGAGATAATAAATGTTAAGGTCATGCCACAGTCCCAGGACCAGGTAACCAATCAAGACCTATTGGCTCTTCATATGGCTGAATGGTATCAGCCAGGATACTATCCACAGACCAAAAAGGGGGAAATCACCCATTTAGTGCTTCATGAGTACAGAGGACACATTCAGTGTTGTCTGTACTGCCTCATCTGGAAACAGTACCAAAATTAATTTACAAATCAAACAGGAGACTTTGAAATCACAGAATCCAAACACCTCTAAGTGGATCCCAGTACCCTTCAAAATTCTAACAGATTTCAAACATAATTTAACTCCATATATATATATATGTATATGTATACACATATATATACATATAATATATATATATATATATATTGGGGAGGGTATTTGTAAGGCTCAGGAGAAATCTAGGAAGAGGGGGTAGAATGATTTCGAATGCCAGAGAACCAGAGTGCTTGTACAATCAAGGCATTGGCTTCCAAACATCACATGAAATCCTGTTATCAAGATTATGGTGATCAAGTTCATTTCTCTTCAGACATTTTTAATGCCAAGCATAGAGGCACTTAGTTTTAATCCAGAACTTGGGAGGCAGAGGCACATGAATCTCTGTGAGATCAAGGCCAGCCTGGTCTACAAAGTGAGTTCCAGGACAGCCATGGTAGACTCTGTCTCAAAAAAAAAAAAAAAAAAAAAAAAAGGGTGGGGCAGTTATTCAGTTTCTGTACTTAGCTACTCTTCATATGGACTATAACCACAAACCTCTAAGAGAGGTTAGGCAAAGAGAGATGGTCTGAAGTCAAGACATGGTGGCTAGAGAAAGCTGACTGTGAAGAGTCCACAGTTAAGTATCTGTGACAAACTTGCTAAGGCTGTGTCAGTCGCCTCCTTGGATGGTCTTCCATGGTCCCTGCCAGATACACTGGTGTTTGTTTTTAAGGACAGGTTTTATTTCTTATTCATCTCTGTATCTTCAGGGCTTAGTGACATATTTGGACAGAGCTTGCACTACATAAATGTTTGCTCAAGGTATTTCTGTAGCATAATAATTTTTAAGGGCGATATTTTGTTCTAGGATGTAGTTAAGAAAAACAAAAGTCCAAAAGCACAGATACTGCTCACTGAGTAGGTCTCCTGAGCACAAATCTTAGAAAGCGTAATTCCACATTTATCTTGAGGCAACAGATTTCTAGTCATTTAATGTGAGAACTGTCTGACTTGTTCCTTTAGAAAGGTGTGTCTAGTAACACATGCACACAATTCCTTTTTCTGCATGACCTATAAATATCTTGGTTCCTTTTTTTATTTGTTTGTCTTTGGCTTTTGTTTTTTCAAGACAGGGTTTCTCTGTGTAACCCTGGCTGTCCTGGAACTCACTCTGTAGACCAGGCTGGCCTTGAACTCAAAAATCCACCTGCCTCTGCCTCCCAAGTGCTGGGATTAAAAGCGTGTGTCACCACTGCTGGGCATCTTGGTTCCTTAAAGTTGAATCTGAGCTGTGGAAGTAGTGGATAAATTTCCCCAGTGAGCTCTTCCCCATTAGCACGTAGAAATCCAAGAAGTAACAAAATCGGTGACGGTGAACGTCTGCAATTATAGCCAACACCTGTGTTGGCCATGATTTTTATTTCTCTTATTTCCCATTCTTAAGAAGGAATGGGGGAAAAAAAAAAAAAGAAAGAAATCCAATATTCTGCGTAAATAATGTTTCCATCTACCTAGGTGGCCAACCAGAAACTCCAGAGCACGCTTACCCATCCCATGCTCACTCAACTACTTAGGATGATCCTGCTCTATCTGTGTTTGGGCTTTTCTTGCCATCCCCCACCCCACTGTCCTGCATAGCTCAACTGTGGGCTCTTGTCTTGGGTAGTAGTTAGCAGGTGACTATGTCATGGGGTCCTGGTTCTACTGCCCCTTGCTTAATCTATACTACCAGTACCCAAAGTAAGCTTTCTAAATATGATCATGTAATTCTTCTGTTGAACAAATATTAATGGTACCCCTCCCCCCCTCCCCTCCCCCCCCCCCCCCCCCCCGTAGGTAATGCTTCTGGGAAACGATAAAAGTTCCTCCAGGCTGGAAGTTAGGCAAGGCTGCTGCTCACTAAAGGCTTCCTCCATGGCTCCTCACGGCACAGCCCCAACAACACCAGAAAGAAAGTCCATGGGTTTTTACAGGCTTTAATGTCATGGCAGATAGTGCATGGATCTGGATGCATCCACCCTCAAACCCAGGGCAGACCTGAGTTAAATAGGGAGGGAGAGATGGGGAGGGGCTGCAGAACAATGTTTAATTGGCTCCACCCTCTGGCCTTCAGGTACCTCATTAGTATGTAAATCTCTCTAGGGCCTGAGGCCTGTTCCTCAGGACTGTTGGCCAAAGACCTCTCTGTGGGAGTGCTTGTGGAGGTGCTGAAGCTAAAGGAAAAGAACCAGGGCCTGGGAGCAGAGCTGAACTCCTGCTTCTCACAGCCTGTTTCTCACAGCCCACCGCCCCACACCCCCCTATCTGAGAATAACACCTCAGCTTACTTTTTACATGACTCCAATGATGCTAAACATTTTATCATACCCCCAATTAGTGAATTACTGTTTTGTGTACCCTTCTTTGTCACTCCAGCTTTTAGAAGAAATCTACTCATTCTGTGAGTCTCAGGCAAGATGCCAGCCATGGAAGCCAGCCACAGAAGCCTGCTTACAGTCTTAAACTAGAATAAAGCCCCTCCCACATGGTTCCTAAATTCATAGCAATACATCAATTATTCCATAGTTAATGTATTTTAAATTTGTCTCAACTAGAGTCCATTAGAAAAAATTTCAGTATCAATTATACATTTGCTTGAAAATTGATAGGCTCAAAGAATGATTAAAAATTCATATTTCACTAAGAATCAAGTCTTAGGAAATGGACTAACATGTGTTTTGGGCTGGTTAGTTCTTGTCCCAACAAAACTAGGTTCACCCGAGGAAAAAGAACCTCAGCTGAAGAACTGCCTGTGTGCATGTTGGTGGGGGCGTTTTCTTGATTAATGACTGATATAGGAGAGCCTACTCCGCTGGGCAGGTGGTCCTGGTTTGTATAAAAACCAGGCTGCGCAAGCCATGGGGATTAAAACAGTAAGCAGCCCTTCTCCACTGTCACCTGCATCAATTCCTGCCTCTCCGTTCCTGTCCTAACTTCCACAGACCTGGGAGTTATAACATGAAATAAACCCTTTTCTCTCCAAGTTGATTTTGGTCAGTATTTTATCACAACAACAGAAAAAAACCTAGGATATATATTTTTCTGAGATCCCACACAAAAGTGTTACCGAACATAGTAAGACATGACAGATAAGAAAGGTAAATAATGGATCCATTGATTTTCAAGTTACTATGCTGAGCAGGAATGAGATGGGGACGACCAGAGCAGGTCGACATTAAATGACTAATGCCCATTGCCTGATGTGGCTTCATTCTCATCCCTGAGCCTCAATACATCCCTGCCGGCCTCAGTGGTGTATTTTTTCACATATTCTGACTAAACGGTGCCTCAAATATATATCAAAACCTTAATACATGAAAATAAAAGTATGACATCTTGAAATTAAAAAACCAAATTAATACTTCATACCACTGCAGCAGTAAAACAATAAAAAAAGACTTCTAGCAACTAAAACCAAAACTTGATTATTTTGATAGCATTAAATTTCCAAAACTTTTAACCTTAACTCAAGTTGACTAAAATTAGCAAAAGTCAAATGAAAATTATTTATTAGTCCTGTAATTGTTTAAAAGTGATAGAAAGCAAGTGAACACACACACACACACACACACACACACACACACACACTTACTTCAGTTAACTTTAATAAGTTTCTTCTGGTCCACATGAAACTTCTAAGGAGATTGCCTTTAAAAGAGTCCAGCACTTTGAAGCCAATCTTGACTTCTTACATATTAATTAAATTTCTCAGAAAGCAGCTTAGTTTGAATTTAGCATATTGTAGAACAAATGTGAAACACCAACTAAAACAGAAGGTCAAGATTCTGAAAAGCTGATTTGATTTTATTCTCATGACTTACATAAATACCTTCGGCATTTGCTGGACCCTGTTCCTAAACATGATGTTCACATTTCATCTATAATAAGAAAAGCATCGCAAAGACTTTCAAGGCACTAGTCTTGCGAGCGTCCAGTTTGGTGTCTTGAGTAAAGGGAGATTGGCAGAGTCGGCTTAATCCATACTGGAAAGTTGTGAGTGGGGAGCTCGGGCTGCTGTGGGGAGGAGCTCACAGCTGTACTCACTCCCACCTGAGACTCTGCCACAGAGAAGAGGTCAGAGTATACATAGGACAGAGTTGTGAATGCTATCACAGTTCTGAGGGGCTTCCCAGAGACTATACTAGTTTATGGCTTTTATTATAATTGAAGCTATCCTTAAATGATATTGCTGCCTCATTTCTTCATATTTAGATATCAGGAATGTGGTCTAGTTTGCACTAAATGAGATGGAATTTGCTGAAGTTTGTACAATGTAGACTCCAACTGCTACAGTTGAAAGTCAACATATGACCTCAAACTTACAACTGTAGTCTTTCAGCTTTTTTCTCCTGTTTTCAAAGCTAGTTTTCACCACACACATCTCTGCAGGATTAAATATTGCCTCAAACCCACTCACACCACATAAAACAACTTTCCTTTGCCTTTCTTGTTTAGTCAAATTGAGAGCCATGCTTACGACCTGGGCTTTAGAAAGAATGACTGCAGTAATCTCAGAGTCTGGTTAACAGCCATTGATTGCAGCCCAACATTAATTTTCACTCAATTTATATTTGGTTACCTCTACTTCTGTAACAAAACACTTGTCTACTTCACTGGCTCTGAGTTTCCTAATAAGCCAAGACATAGGTTTTGAGAGAAGGATCCTTAGAATCAAGACAGTCTAGGAAAGGTATGAGAAGGCCCTCCTAACAGAGTGTTCTTGAGTTGTGTGCAATGGCTTGTTAAATAGTAATTGAGTGATGTAACATCAGGGCTGAGGAACAGAACTGCCACAGAAGTTTCTCTGTGTTTCTAGGTTATGCCTTCCAACCCTCCAACAGCCAAGCCTCACTCCTGGCTTGGGGGCAGGACAGAACTGTCCCTGAGAGGTCATCTTTCTGGTTCCAGCTGTTCTCTCTGCATACCCACAGTCCTAGGATTCTGGGGACAGATTCAGGGCCCTGATATGGAGAAGGCCATGTCTGTCATTAAACACTCCACAGAAAAGTAAGTGGGAAGAAGTTAGGACCTTTTTTCCTCCCACGGGAATGGGAATGGGCATTCTTTGGTAAGGAGAACTGTATCTTCTAAAGTTGCTTATTTTCCTTGCCTGTGAAAAAGATAATTGCTTGTGGACCATGTGTTGACTCCATAGAGAAAAGAGGCTGGAAATGGGGTCTTCTTGTGTGTGTGATGCTGACAATGAAATCCATGGCCTCATGCCTGTTAGGCAAGTGCTATATACTGAGCCACTTCCTCAGCTTCATGGAGCAGGTTGGCATTCACAACTGTGCACATTCGGTCCAGCTTGTCAGAGAGTACATAGGTATAATGATGTGAAGAACATTGACAGCCAGGCAAGGATAACAACCCATGCTCTGTTCAGCAGAAAAAGTCTGAGTGTGATAGGTTGAGTAGCCTCCTCATTAACTTAGTTTTGAAGTCATTAGAATTCCTCTTCATTCAAAAACTAAGAATTAGCTAGACCCCCAATGGAAGAATCAACAATAACAACAACAACAACAACAACAAAACATGAACTTACAAAAAGCTGCATGGAATTGCTCTTAAAAGTAAGACTTGAGAGAGTGTACAGTAGCCTGTCAGGCCAAGATCCTGCAGGCTGAAACAGGAGGATTACTAGGTGGGCAAGACAGCAGCAGGGCTGTCTCACAAACACTAAGAGAAAGCCCACTAAGACAGCAAAACAACAACAACAAAACAACCAACCAAAAAAAAAACAAAAAAAAAAAAACCCCACAAATCTACCAACCAAAAAACCAAAAACAATCAATCAAAAAAGATACTAATAATAACACCCCCATCCCCACCCCAAAAAATCCCCAAGGGGAATACAAATTTTTTATTTTGACTCTCAAAAGAGAAAGAATATCCTTCTTCTAATAGAATTTAAGAATTTTAGTATCTTGACTTTCCATAATAACTTGGCATAGAATAAGGATCTCCCCCCCCCCCAAAAAAAAAACCAGTAGTAATCAGTTTCAGAGCTTCAGCACACACTGACATACAGACACCTTTGGATTTTAATGACCCACAAGTGAAGTGTGAATTAAATGAAGTATTTTTATAAAGGGTTGATCAATCCAGCCAACTTCATAGGTTATGCTTAGATATGATTCAGTTTAAGAAAATGGCCCAGAGAAAAAAGGCATGTGTTGACTCTCGCTCCCCAAGCGAATTGGGAGGAGCTGACCTCACTGGTAGCTCTGGTCCCTTTTGTGTCCCCAACATGAGCTTTGATCAGGGAATAATGAATAGTTATTTAAATTCTCCTCAACACATGCCTGTCATTCTATGACAGCCAAGATTAACATGAGAACTTAATCCATATTGATTAGGATGAAAGCAGGGTGGAGAGAATGGGGTCTTGGGTAACTTCCTTGAAGATTTATACTGACCTCTGAGTAAGGACTGCAACACTGACCAGGCCCAAGCAGGGAGGCTTTCTCACTGAAAGAAACATACATAGCTGACTCATTCTTGGGGGGGAAAGGAGAACTGTAAAAGTATGGGAAGCATGCCTTACAAATCCTACAGAAAAGTGTGGGACATTCTCATATTTAGTCTACAACTGGTGGGTGTCAAATCTGCCCTAGAGTTCTGAAGACAAACATAGCAAGGTGACCTGATGCACAGGTCACCTGAACCTGGGCCCTCTACACACGCTCTGCTTCCCCACTTTCCATAGTCATTCCTGGGATAACACAGCAGAGATGAGTGATCTTCCTGACTTTACAGGTTCAGACATTGCTTTGACAGTCAGGATGTGGTTGATGGTGGCAGCCATCATTCTTGTTACCCATAATTACCAACAGTCCCATTGTCATCGACATCTGAAGACTAACACCTGACTAGCCACACAACAATGTGAAATGTACCAGGGTCAAGATAGGTATATAGAATGAGGAATTCTTGGGAACTCTACCACATTCCTGCCTCTTCTTGAGACTATGATAAACTCACACTCTTACCTTTAGTGGTTTTAAAGTCAAGGAGTGCTTTCCTGTCCCTCCCACACTTTTTCAGGGTGTCATTCCTCTTCTATGAGGACTGTTTCCCAAGACTCAGCTTATCACAGGACTCTGCTTCTGACTGCATTCCTCCTCAATATCAATCACGTCTAAAGAAGTATGGCTCTGTAAAGGTTACTTCTTACTTGTTCTTTCAACCAAATGCCTTCCATTCCTTACAATATCTTTCCCTAGCAGACAGAGCCAAACCTCTAGGTAATTTCAAACCTAAGAAATTACAGGTGCCATGACAGAGTAAATAGTGGCTGAATAAGAAACAGGATGAAAGGAGAAGGGTACCAGAACAACTGTGCTGAAAGCACTAAGAGCATGATCACTGGGTGTTGGTAGTAGGTCAGTCAGAGGGATAGTGAGGGATCTTGGAAAAAGCCTCATTGCTATCTCTGAAAGAGGGGAATGCACTGCATAAGATATCACAGCTTCAAGCTCTGGGATTGCAATCTTTAGTCTTTTCTATACAAAGTGATTTCTATCACTCAAGCCCAGTGTTATAAGGGATCCGATCTCAGGTATAATGGTCTAACTATTTCAGTGACTCAAAGGCATGCTCAGCTGGTCAGGTCCATCAAAGGGTAAACATGGGTGAAGGAAAGGCATGGGACCTAGGTTTGGGTGCTGCCATGGTTCTCACTGATTTGAAAGTCTCTCAGAGGGTATGCCCATCTCCATAGCTGGGAGGCTGAGGTCAGCAGTCGGCACAGAAGCTTAGGGATGGCTAGGCATGCTCATGTCTTGAAATAATCACAGCTGCTCTCTCTGTATTTAACATTTCATAAGCGACCAAGCTGAGACTGCTGTTAGTCACTGATGATGAATTTTAAGACAAGAAGAAAAAAAATATCACTTTTTATAATACTTTTGAATCAGAGCATAAACCAGAGGAAAAGTTCTATGGGTCAACAAATTATCAGCATCCTTTATAGTTTTGACTTTAAATTAAAAAAATATATAAGTATTTGCTTATGTGTATATATATTGGCATGGATGTAAAAGTCAGAGGACAGCTTGCAGGAGTTGGTTCTCTCCTCCCACCCTATGGGACTGGGGATCTACATACTCAGGTTATCAGGCCTAGTGGTCAGTACCTTTACCCACTAGGCTATCTCTCAGGCTTTACTTTTGACTTTTAAAAAGACTAATGTGCTAGTAAGTCATCTATCTACATACTGTCTATCTACTCTGGGCTATTATCTACCTATGTCATGAACCTTAAACTCAACTATTCTATGGGAAATGTCAGTCCAAACTTAACTATTTCATGGGAAATGTCAATCTGTTAGCCACTTTTTCCAAAAAATAATGCCATTTTTACCCCCAACCAAGTATATTGAAGTATCTATTGTATCCAGGAAGGGTATTGAAAAATGAATGAAGATATTAAAAATTTAGTTGAGTGTTTTTATTTTTAATTTTTGTCTGATTTGTCATCTAAATACCATCTTTATGTTGTGGCAAAACAAAAATAACTCACACAACTCCAGTCCTCTTAAAAAAATTTTTTTTTAGGGTACACTCTAATACTGTGAACTACAGGCACGTCACTGCACTGATGTCTTGAACTGATACATTTCACATTTCCTCAGCTCACCCACTTCCTGACAGCTACCATTCTGACCTCTTTGATGGACTATCTAAGTAGTATTTGTCCTTCTGCCACTAGGTTATTTCACTTAACATAATGAATTAAATATTTTTAAAATGCTCAATGAAATTTCAGCTGCTGAAAGTATAAGGCCTAGAGATGCCTGGACTACTAACTACATAATAATACAATGCCCCCAAACTATATGCTACTCTCTCTAAGTCTTTCAAGAGAGAATGTGGCTCTGACTTGGGAAAGTATTTTATGATGTCAGGATAAACATAAATAGTCTCAGTGTGCAAGCATGCTTACTTCAGTTAGTCTCCTCTAATATAAACAAATAAAAAACCCAACAAAGCTTAGAATAGATCATTTGCAGGAGTGTCCCCCAGAGGTTTATTTACCATCCACTAAGCCTGAACTCTTGCCTGTAGTGTGTCACTAATTTGTAAGGATAGTGTGAAATGGAAGATTGCAGGAGTGCCTTAGGTCAATTAGAGATAGGGCCTAGTAGTAAGCAAAGGGTGCAGTGTCAGCTCCAAAAGGAGCTGAGGGCCAGCAAGGCTGCGTGAACCAAGAGCCCTGAAATGCATGCAGATCTAGTGCTTAGCAAAGAAAACTGTTGTACTAAAGGATGCTCAGGAAAGAGGGCAGCAGAAATCCTGCATGGGAGTTTCAGTTGAGGAAAACCATGAGGGCTAAGAAGTGACTCCACTTCACTTTCCAATTATTGTTTCAGATACAACAGTACTCCTAAAACAGAAGCATTCAAAACAAAACAAATCGAGAATTCTGGAAGTATTACATTGAACTGTTATGAAGCTACCATTTTTTTTTTTTTTTTTTTTTTTTTTTTTTTTTTTTTTGAGCATTAAAAGTTCACACACTGGGGCTGGAGAGATGGCTTAGTGGTTAAGAGCATGTGCTACTCTGGTAGAGGACCACAGTTTGTTTTCCAGCACCCACACAGTAGCTCACACCTGCTTATTGCTCCAGCTTCAGGGCACCAGAAATCCTCTTCCGACCTTGAGGGGACCCACAGTGGCATACATAACCCCATGCAGGCACACACACATAAATAAATCCTTAAAGAAAGTTCAAACACTGTAACTTTCCTAAGGTCCAGTCAAAAGGGGTGAGGTTACTCCCTGAATATTAGCACATAATATTATACTCAGTACTACCAATAAAGACCCTGAAGATGTGCTGATAGTGTGTGCTTTCAGAGGAAGGTATACTAAGACAGATGAACATTACTGAGGCAGAAACAGGATTTTTAATATTCGATGCCAAATTTATGACTGAAGCCACACACAGCAATAGCCAGTCTTAACCTGTAAAACTAAAACCTCCAAGCAAAACCATCCCTTTCTTTCCTGTCTAACTGACAGTGCCTGTCCTTAATAAACCTCTACCCCTACAAGGTGCTCAGTCCCCTGTGCCGAGCTGCCAAGCCTGGATTCTAGAGCGAAACTGCAAACACAAAACTCACCCATGCCCATATGCATCTCTTTGTCAATCTCCTACCCACCGTTTTCTCCTGCTTACGCCAGCCTTCCTCTCAACTGCTCTACTTTCTTCCAACCTTGGCACAGTATGAAGCCCATCTGTCCACGTCAAGTTCTCTCCAGCCCCTTCCTTTTAATACACCAGTGATCTAATCTTTCCTGCCCAGACTGGGACAATCCTTCACAGCCGTGGCCTCCTGGTCTGTTCCGGAGAAGGAACTCTGGCTTTCAACATGCGTCTTGTCACTATCTGTGTTTGTCTTGCCTAGACCCCCTTGTCTCTTTCTTAAAGCTGATTTCACCTAGAAAGCATCAGTGAACAGAATTCTTATTCCATAGATTAGAATAATCTTTTTTGGAGAGTTGTAAATATGTTCAACTTAATATCATTATAAAGGTATATAATCTATATTGTAAGGATGTTTGCACTTAAAGGGATATTTTCTTTTAATATACGCAAAGCAGTGAGTATTTCAGAGGCTCCTTTAAAAATAGGTTGTTAAATATTAGGGACATAATTTAGAAGACAAAAGGTGCCCCATGTGCCTTAAACAGTTTTTGAAAATGGTTTCTCTTGAAGTCCCCCACCCCACCCCTACCCCCAAAGTGTACTGGGAACCTATTCCATGATGCCATCAGCAGATAGACAAAAACTGCAGTGTTTTGAAAAACCTCCATCCCCACCTTATGTCAAACTACCCACTCTGTATTTACATACCTTGAGTTTGCTATTTCCACTTTGGTTCTGGCCATGGCCGCCGCCCTTTGTGCACCTTCAATTGCTCTATCCACCTTCTCCCTAGTTTTTGTATTTCTTATTGGTATAAGCTGCTTCCTTATTCCACGGACCAGGATATTATTTTTGTATTTTCCCTCTTCCTTGGAGCCATCAGGAAACACAGTGCAGCCGTACCCATGCCTCTTGTTATTGGCCCACTCGCCTTCGTACTTCATGCCATTGGAGCGTTCGCTGATGCCGAAGCCATTGCGCTTATCATTCTTCCACTCGCCCATGTAGGTTTCCGTGGTAGTGGCATCCACATGATCTTCCACGGGGCAAAAATCACAGTCGACGTCACCGAAGCTGATGGTGGAGTTGGCATCGCTAGAACTGATTCTGCTCATGGCTGCATCACTGCGGACCGAGCTGCGCTTGCTGGAGATGGAAGACTTGGATTCGGACTTGCGGAGTTTCATGCTGCCAAGAAGGGAGCCCCGACGGAAGAGGCCACCCTTTTTCTTGCCCAGCTCTGTGTCCGCATGGAAGTTGAGCACGAAGCCACCTCTTGTGCCAGCCGGGTTGTCTGCAGCTGCGGCTGCAGCTTCATGCAGCACGCTGCCATTGCTCTGCTCGCTGCGCAGGGAGGCCAGGGATGTGCGCAGTGGGGAGCGGATCACCGTAGCTATGCCATAGGGCACACTCTGGCGCACACCGTAGCCATGCCGCATGCCTCCAGCCCACTGGCCCTGGTAGGTACCTTCAAGAAAGCAGATCAGCATAGTGTGAGTCTTCAGGGACCGCATTTGCATACTGAGAGTACAGTACCCTGGGCAGGAAGGGCCAGAGTCAAATTTAACACACTTCTTTGGGCGACTGTAGTGATGCTTTTTAACCACTTCTGAATGGCTACCTGGTGAATTTGACTCTAATGGCTTTAATGTATAAATTTTCCTAATAGCCTGACTTCTGCTTTTAATTTAAAATGTTTTATTAATCACAGGCATGCATAGGAACCACTGTTTGGTTTGTATTTCTCTGGGGATTAAACCTAGGACCTTATACCCAATGGGCTAATGCTCCATCAGTGAGCGATACCCTCAGAGCTGTGAACTTTTTTTTTTTCTAATACAAAAGGAGTGATCATTAGAAATCATCTTTTGCCACCTGAAAGCACCAAAGTAAGGCAGTGCCACAGCAGAAAAAATGGTTTCAAATATTTAGCTGAAGAAATGGCTTTTAGGTCTATGCCCAGGTACAACATTCTAAGAAGCATCCAGGTTTAAGATTAGTGACAGTGATCAGAATACTTGGGGCATGTTGTCCAACAAGCTGTCCTAGCTTTTCCTACTTAGGCAAGGGCAAGCTGTTGAATACTGAGGATTGATGGGGGTGGGAGTAGAGATGGGGGCAGTACAGAGTACCAGATTACTTGCTAAATCTGGTTTCTCCTGGGCATTGTCTTTATACGTCTCTCTAGTCTCTGCCAACGCTTTGAGTCTCACCATACTGGAAGTATCTGAGGGCAGGAGTTTACTTTCAAAAGAGGACAAATGTCTCAGACTCATGGCTTACGTGTTCTGTGGTCTCCGGCTGTCTGAAGTTGATATTTAAAGAGCTTTAAAGAACTGACAGGATGGAAGAAGTATTTCCAAATCTCAGAGGAATACTTGGCAGCGTCCATTAAAATTCTGTTGACCCAGATCACTTTTTCTATGAATATTATACTTTTTAGGAATAAGATAAACCCCTAAAATAGTTTCAGTGGCTTCTACTTAATAACCAAGATAGATTTAAAAAAAAAAAGCAACCTGGTAGAGGTTTTTAAATGCTCTTTGGAAACAATGAAGGTTAAACTAAGGAACTCAGAATTTTCAAAGTAGAGGCCATTACCTTCAATTAAAGGCAAGTTTTGCATCCTAGTATGCCCCTAGAGCAGCTATCTGGAAAAAATTTAAATGTAATTTGGTGTTATTCCTAACAATTGTCAATGTCAAAGAAAATAAATCATAATTATAGTCTGTGTTGACCTTGTTCTGTTTTTAATTATACTTTGTACTTTACATTATTTTGCAGATTTCCAGTGACTGGGATACATGTATTCTTAATAGGACATGAGATAATGCTGTGGGCTACTATTATTTCTGAAGATGGTTCTTAGTATGTAGTGCAGGCTGTCCTGGAACTCTCAGTCCTCCTGCCTTAGGAATGCAGGGATTAAAAGCACCATGCCTGCCCAGTGTTTTTGTCACTGTATAAATAGGAACTGCCCCAAGTCAATTTCAAGACCCCCTTCTCTTTCTTCTCATGCTGACATGTCTACATCATATAAAGCACCAACAACAGAGGAACAATTAAATACTAGTGGGTCTGTACCATGACTGCTATATCCTGAGTAGACCTCGAGTTTTAACTTCATGCCTATAAATTTCTAAAGAGGGTAGGGCACAGCTCTTAAAATAGGGTAAGATTGTTATATACAAATATTTCAGAAGCTGAGTGTGGAAGTATATGCCTGTAATTCTAGTGCTGGGAAGGCTAAGGCAGAGAAGGCTACTACTGTGTTTAGGTCAGTCTGGGCTACTCAGCTGGACATTGTTTAATCCCCCCCCTCCCCATGATAATAAGCTTTCTACTGAATAATAGGTATTTCTAAACACTGCTGCAACTATAGGAAAAAACACCCAATGAATTATTAGAAACTTTCAACTTTGACTTTTCCTAGATGAACCCTAAACAGTAGAATAAAAGTTACATAACCTTATACACACACTAAAACGAACCACTGTATTTGATATTTTGTTTTGTTAAAATGCCATATTCCTGTCATTCTAACTTTTCTACAGAATGATTTTGCTAAAATAAGTTGTAAAAGATGCTACTTGGCATAAGTAGTTATGCTTTTAAAACACAACCATACCATCTTAGTAAATCATAAACAATGATGGAAAATTAATGGTCACTTTCCTCCAAAGAACAGCTCCAAAGTCAAGCCTGGATTTACTTTCCCCAAAACTGCTTGGACACTCAGGGTGTTTAAAGAACATCAAGGATTAGAAAGTTTAAATACCCTTGGTACTAACAAATAGAACAGGGGCAGGAAATAAAGGTATCAGTGACCTTCCCTTCTGCGTGGTTATAATATCACAGCACTGGGGAGAATCTCTCCAGGACATGCACAGCACCACTAGAAACCAGTTTGTTCAAAATCTAAGCAGTTGGTCTGAAATGTTAACGAGGTTTGGTATAGTCAAGGTACCTAGAAAACAAGACCTATTTCTCTATGAAGCAGGTGGTCTCTGAGCTCTTTTGTCCAAAAGGAGTTGTGACTTCCTATTCTCTGTTCCTAAGACACACAGGGCATGTTTAACACACAAACAAAGGTGTTTTGTTGTTGTTTTTTCTTTTAGATCTGCCGTCTTAAGTGTACAATATTGTTGAGAATAGCTTTTGGATCAAAGTGAATTTTAGTCAAATTTGAACTACTGTGTGCCAAACTTGAGTCTATTCTTGGAATGACTATATGCAACTATAAATCTAGTTTACAAAACAATGGCTAGGACTGAGGATGCAGCTCTCTTGGTAGAGTGCTTTTCTGGCATTAATGAAGCCTTAGATTCCATCCCCACCTGGTCCATAGACCTGGTCCTGGAAAGGTAGAGGCAGAATGCTTATAGTTCAGTGTCACACTCAGCTTAAAGCTAGCATGGGCTACAGCGACCTTGTCTCAAATACATCAAAAGCACAGTGGGTCTTCCTAGATATCTTCCATAGCTTTATGTAGTTTTATAATAACGTATAACAGAACAGAATTCGCACAAAAGAATCTGGACATCTGGACCTGGATTTCATGAATATGATGCATAATCCAAGTTTCTATTTCAGTGACGCTTTACAAAGAAATCTCTAGTGAAATAAAGTGAGAGTTCTCACATGGAATTATTCCTTCTCTACTGTCACTAAAAATACGTGGGAAGAGAGGCAGAATTAAGCTAACTCAGGAATAGAGAAACTGGTATTCCTACTTGTACTAAAACCTCTGAATGAATTAACTTGTATCAATATAGATCTGTTTAGGCCATTTTTTTAAATTATGGATTTTCTGAAAAAAATGTGCTAACATGAGAAAATCCAGGAAACTGACCAGCACAGAGTAGGCATTCAAAAGTAACTTACACATTTAATTTAACATTTTTTCTTGATTATAGCACACCAGGGTTTTGTTTGTTTGTCTGGTAGAAAAAGAAAACCACAGTGCTGTGATGATGCCAAATTTTGTCTTTTTAAATTTTCAAAGTTGGTTTAAAACAGAAGGCAGATTATTCATAGCTTTTTGGAGATGTATTTGGCCTTGTGCAGACAACACAGACACATCAGTTTTACTGTGCTCTCTCTGTTTTGATCACTAAGTATAACAAATACTTTACATTACCAGGTTTCATTTAATGAGTTTTAACTTTTAAAGGAAGTTTATGTTGTAATTAAATTATAATAAAATAAGTCTATCTTATAGTCTTTAAAATAAGAGCTAGAATATGATCACAGTAAAAAACAACAAAATTTCTGTTGTTAAACACAGCAGTTTGTTATATCAGAGCTAGGGCTTCCAGTAAAATCCAGAAGCAATATTCGTAAGGCTGTCAACCAAGGCATTTTATTCTGGTTCTGAACAGTAAAGCCCCCCTGTTAAACTACCAAGGCACTCAGGGCTCAGCCCCTAGAAAAGTACTAAGACACCTCCCTCCCCTCTTTATTCCATGAGAACCATATCCTTATTTAAACTGTAGGACTAAATGATGTCAAAAAAAAAAAAAAAAAAAATCCTACCATTCTGCTGTTTTGCATTTGAAACACAGCCCAAGTGTTCTGAGCAAGTAAAGTGTACAAATTGTATAAGCTTTTATATAAGCAATAGCATAACGGAATTTCAGTGGGCTGCAGAAACTTTTAATTGGATCCCTTTAATATCCTCCAACTCTGAAGAGGCTTAATTCCAAAAGGTGACATCGCCTCCTACAATCCTTTTCAATTAAATATGACTATGTTTATTATCAGAAAATAGACTTTGCCCAAACATACGCTCTATTCGTCTCTCCCAGCTTTGTTTTTAAAGAAATTAATCAATCAAGTTTTGACCCCTGTTTCACTCATGTATGCTTTTCTAGTGAGAAAAAATGAACCCACTCCTATAATATACAGAAATTGTAAGGCAAACACTGTTAAATCGCACCCAGGCTTGCTGTTTAGGCCACACCCCTTAATGTATATTAAGGATAAAGCATACTCTTTAACTTTTTTCAATTTTTAATGGAAACTCCGTCGATTTTTCCTAAAGCATTTCTCCAAGATCTCCAGGTCAGCAAAGATTACAGTTCTGCTGATTCAAGAGTACTTTAAGGAGCCAAGTGAAAGTTAGGGAGAAAATTAAGAATGTCACTTGCTTTGAGCGGTCGCTCTGCTGCCTGTAACTAGGACTCTAGAAAATACAGCCTCAATAAGGTCCAATTCCCCAACATCCTACTTATGGGGTTCTGGCTTCTATCTTTAGGCTAACTGGAGGACCAGAAGCGAAATATGAGACTCTACGTGAAACCAAACCGCGCGGCGGTCAGCACCGACCGGCAGCCACCCAGCCCAAGGCGTCCCTCTAACTCCACAGGAGTGGCGATTTCAAACCTGGCCCTGAGAGGGATGAATCAGGAACGTAATGTGACAGGCTCAAGTGACAGCGTCCTCTCTCCTGCCCAGCCCTCCCGGGGGCAGCGTGGCTCTGGCTCCCGCCAGGTACCTGCATGCCTAACTCCCCGGGTATGGACTCCCCGCCCTCCCGGGGAACCGCAGACACTCAGAACCTAGCCGCGCGCCCAAGCGGTCCTCCCGGAGATGGGGAGGAGGGTGAGAAGGAGGGTAGACTCCCAGGTGTTTTGCTGGGTTTCCTGACACCTGCTCCTTGCGTCCTCCCCACTTCCCCGCAGCCCGGGAAGAGCCCACCGTGCCAGCCCGCAGAGACGTCCGCGGCGCCGCTCACCTCCATCCCCGTAGGTCTCCACGCCGTACCCGTCTTGCAGCCCGTTACTCCAGGTCCCCTCGTAGCGGGCGGGGGTGCACAGGCTCTGCCGGACCCCGTAGCGCCCCTTGAAACCATGTGACCACTCCCCCCGGTACATCCACTTGCCCTTCGTCTCCACCCCCAGCCCGTGCCGTTTGCCCTGCGCCCAGTAGCCCTGGTAGGTGTTGCCGCTGGGCCAGGTGTAGCCTCCAACCACCTCGAAGCCGTGTGACCAGGAGCCAGAGTACTCGCCCTGACCCTTGGGCCCCGTGCAGATGCCATGCCCGTGCGCCTTGCCCTCCTCCCAGCCGCCGCAGTAGGTGCCGCCATCGTCGAAGTCGAACCTTCCGCCCGTCATTCGGGGGGCAGCCCCGGCGCGCTCCCCGCGGGGGCACGGACGCGGGCAGAGCTGGGCACCGCAGGGTGTAGATCGGGGGTGGGGGCCGGGCGGGCGAGCTCACGACTGCACCCGGGGCAGCTCGCACCGCCGATCGGCTCCAGTCCGACGCCGCCCCCGTCCTCCCCTCCTCTTTCGCCGCCGCCACCGCCGCCTCTCTCGCTCCTCCACCGCCGCCGCCCCGGCCAGCGCCGCGCGCGAGAGGACAGCCTAGTCTCCGGAGCGGACCTTCAGCTGCTCCCACCCGCCCACGTGAGCCGGGCACCGCCCCGCGCCCGCCCTTAGTCCCCTCCCTGGACGCCCAGGCCCGGCCCCGCGACGCGCCCGCCTGCCTGGCCCTGCCCCCAGCCCCGGGAGCCGCGCTTCCTCTCTGGCTGCTTGGCGCGCGAGCTCTGGGCACACGTGTGTCCACGCCCGTGGGCTGTGTCTGGGAGGGCCAGTGCACTCTGAGACCTGCGACCGTCAAGCCTGTGGATGAAGGTGCGGCTGCCGGTGTTGGGGGCAGGCTCTCCACTGCTGGAACCTGGGCTTTTCAATTGTGTTTAATCTTCTACAAGTGAGGCCACGTGTGTGATGGGGTGAAAACTCGTGTGTGTTTGTGTGTGTGTGTGTGTTCGTGTCTGCATGGGGTTGTAGTTGCATTTTTGTCCAGCATTCCAACTCGTGCTCTGTTGGATTTGCCATGCGCAGCTGTCATCATGAATTAATATGCTCCAAATATATGTCTGCGTGTGATAAATCTGTGGCAGCCTAGATATAATTGTGCAGAATGTTCTTTTACACCTACCCATTTTAGGGCACATGTGTTTGCATTTCTTTTCATGAAGATTCTGAGAGAGAGAGAGAGAGAGAGAGAGAGAGAGAGAGAGAGAGAGAGAGAGAGAGAGAGAGAGAGAGAAAGGGGAGGAGGAGGGGAGGGAGCGAGGGAGCAATGCAGTTTGAAAGAGCATGGCATGAGTTGTTTGGGTTTTATTTGTAATAATGATGGGCTTTGTAGCTGGCTTTGCAGGAGCACAGAGCATTGTCTTTTACATTCCAGCCTGTTCCCTCATCTGTTCTCAACTTCAGAAATTCTTCAGCCTGGAGCTGTGTACCCAAACAAGCTTAGTCTGTATATATTGTTTGAGTGCCTGGAATGCACACCTGGGACCTCTCTACTGGTGTCCACTGTTTAAGAAAGTAAACAAGTCTTCAAGGAGGAGTACGTAAGGGTAAGTAAAGCACGCCTCTACAGGGACAAAGAAGCTATGAACTAGAAAACAGGTGTCAGCTGACCCACTATCCTGCAGCAGCACTGCCTTGTTGAACCCACTTCAGATACCTAAACCTCTCTAAACCTTCTCACCATTCTCTCAGTGGAAATATCCTTCCCTTTCTGTGACAGGGAATGACTTGGTGTATTTCAATGGTAGTACCCATGAAGTTCAAGAATTGGGAACAGGATAGTCGAGCCACATACTACAGCCTCTTCTACGAGTGGCAGTGGTCTCTCCTCACCTTCACAATGCCAGTGGAGGAAGTCTTCTCCTCAGGTCACAAGCCAGGGTCTCAGAAGGCCTCTCAGAGAATACATTCCTGCCCCTAGGCTGAGAGGCTTCTGCATGACAGGTGGACACTTAGATCTCTCACTAGGTAGTTGATAATCAGATGAAAACGCAAGGTCAAGCTGTCAAAAGGAGAGTGAGGGAAAAGGAGTCTTTCCTGAGCAGAATTGTCTCTGGAAATGTACTTTCTTGCCTATCTGTCTAAAAGACCAAAAGAAAAAAACAAAACAACAACCAAAACAAAACTGTTTACACTGAGCCAAATCACCAAAGAAAATGAGAAACCCTCATCCATGTTACTGCTTGTGGAGTGCCAGGAATAGTGTTTACCCTAGTGGCCTGAAATAATTAGGCATCTTGCTCAGCATCCCATCCTGGACTGGGGATTGATTTAGGCCACTGGGAAAATGAGGACCCAGGGCTTAGCAGCTGAGCTGTAACTCCTTTTCTCAGTCACAGGAAACACCAGCGTTGGGGACTCACACAGCTTGATCAAGTCCCACCTGTTCTGAGGGTTTGGTTTGATGGGAAAAGAAGTAGGGTTGCTCAAACTGATACTTCTTTGTCTTTTAACTGGCTTTCTTCTCAGAACAAGCATTTATGCTTTGGTTTTTGTTGGGTTTTGGTTTGGGACCTACTTCTAGTGGCCTTTAAGAGCATTTTTTTTTTTTTTAAGTTTTGTTTTCTCCCCCAATTCTCCAAAAATGAGGACATTCATGGAATACACTAGACACCCACAATTTTCTGACTTCTGCAATAGCTACGTAGTCATTCATGGTGCAGGGAAAATAATGGTAAATCTGCACCCATCTGGGCAGGGTATGGTGGTTTGTGTAGGATAACACACAGCTGTTTACTTTTTAGTCTGCTCTTCTGCCTAACCTTCCTTGGAAGGAACCTTAAGTAAAATTGAGAACCTTGCACTAGATATAAGTTGTTTAATTTCAACAAAACTTACTCCTAAGTTAACTGCCACTGACTCCCATGGAAGGAAGTTAGTATGGAACTTTTACTGTCTCCTGAACAATTTTTTCAACCAATTAAGGGCGTGAGCCATGATTCCATTTTCCTCATGCCACCACAAAGAAATGCCTCCACACCCCACAGTTCTGTATATAAACATAAAGACAGAAGCGTGGTGGCCGTGGTCGGAGACGGAGGGCAGAGGAAGAGGTGCAGAGCAAGCAGATCCTAGCAGTGAAATATGGTTGCAGTTTTAGAGTCAGGGTTAGTAATGTCCTTATGTTCCCTCTCTCTCTCTGAACCTTTGCCCTGGATAAGGGGGAGTTGAATTTAGCTTTAAGACTGGATTAGTAAGAAGAGAATGTGAATGTTGGTGTGACAGGTGGAATGGGGGAGGCCAGTGAAGCCCAGGGGCCAAGAATTCCCACTCTTAGCAGCTTCTTTTCCTCTGCTCACGGAGCCCTTACAACTTTCTTTTCTAAAAAATCATTTCTAATAAACAGTAAGCTGCTGCAGTGTGTGTCCAGTTCATATGGTGGTGAGGATGTTTTGCTTACAATTTAATGATGTTATTATTTTTTTAGTTTAGTGATCTGATTTCATTAAAATTACTGAGAGTTTTAATAAGAAGTTTATAGATGACAAAAGAGCTGAAGTATGAGTGTTTATTGTTTCAGGAACATGAATTAAAGTGAATAGAGAAGTATATAGAATTAAAGTGAGTAATTCAAATTGAACATTATTAGCTTGATTTGTAAAGTCAAGAAATCCAAATGATTCATTTGTGTTGAGTGTTCATAAAATTTAAGTTGTGCTTAAATGAATTTTTAAAAATTAGGAGATCTAAGTTTTTTAGACAGCATGAAATCAGAAGAATTCCAAAGTCAGTGCTCTTCAAATTGCTTAGGTCAATCACTGCATATCAGAGCGTGTGCTAAGCTTTCTAAATCTTGTTCTTCTATACTACTGATTGAACCCAGGGTGTGGTGTATGCTGGGCAAGCACTCTACCTCTGAACATATCCCCAACCCTTCTTTATTTTTCCTTTGAAAGAGGGTATTGGTGTATTGAGTGCTTTGGCCTGGGTCATTAAATTCTCCTGCCTTACCATTCTACCCTCAAGTGTGTGCATTATAGGCTTGTGTCAACACCGCGTCTTCAGTTTTTTAAATACTGCTTTTATTGGAGAGTACTTTGAAAGTCTTCAGGTGGGAGAAGGAAACAGCCTGGGTATGAAGTAAGGAGGGGTGATAGAGATGAGTTTTATTTCTTGTTTGGATAAATGAATTACAATACCACTGTCTAGAATTTGAAGAACAAATTAGAGTTAGTTAGAGGAGTTGGTTATGGCTGTACTCATGTTGGAATGGAAGATCCCCAATTCATGCAAATACACCAAAGCCAAGGTAGCTCAGAGGCAGCATGCTTGCACGGCTCTGGGTTTAGATCCTTGAGCTGCCAACAAAACCCAGAAATACACAACAGGACACAGTAGGCAGCTGAGTAATAATAAGGGTAAAAACCCTGAAAGTAAGTGAATTTTTTTCTCCTTTTCAGTAGTGCTTCCTTTTGAGATTCAAACTATTTGCTCATGCCTTCAGGGACCTACTCTTGTCAACATCTTTAGGTCACTGTCCTATGCTCTAAAAGGAATGGTAGCTATTGAACCACTCCTCATCTGTGCGCTGTGCCTTGTCTTATACAACACCACCTTAGCATCTGGGTATCTTTTACTTTTTGTAGTGTTGGGGCTTTCATCTTAGAGTTCACTTCCTCAGACACAACATTCACCTAGATACAGGCCAGTTCTGATAATTGGAACTTTACGGTTTTACTCGGCGACAGCATTTCTTCATATTTCCCACTGTCCCATAAGAAACCGGTGACTCTTATCAAAGTCTCAACTCCTTGAGTTCTGTCTGCCTGGTAGCCTTTGTAATCATTTCTGCCTCACTACCCTGCCACTCAGTGCTCTTTCACAGTAGCTTCTTGTAGGCTTTGATTTTTCAAAACCTACTTTAATAAGGGTTCTTAAACACTTCCACCTCCCTTCTAGCCCACAAGGGAGGGAAAGAAGGTTTATAGACAAAGTGGATTGTGAGCCCGTGAAGTAATAATTCTTTGGGGCATTACCATTTGTTGTCAGGATATCGGCAGTGCAGTCCAAAACATCAAACAGGAATCAATAGCAGCTTGATCCAGAGGAAACCCTGAGGCTCTGACTAATCAGTAAGAGTCAGTGGAATCAGCAAGAAGCAGCCAGAATACCCACGAGGATGTTCTTTGACACGTTTCTCTCTACAAAATCACAAGCGAAGATCAGTGAAGACCAGCAAAGCATTGAAAGGTGAACCAATGCAAGAGTGTCGCCTCGTCTGTGGGATTATATTTATATTCTTTCTAAAACATGCGCCCTCTCAAGTGTCTGTTTCAGTAAAACATGTCCTCTCACAAGACAACTTCCAGAAAAACACCTGTCTGTTCTCAGCAAAACATCCCCTCACATGTCTGCTTCCACAAAACGTCATCTCATAAGACAGTTTCCAGAAAAAAAAAAAAAAAAAAAAACCATCACATGACAAAACTGAGTTGTTAGAGAAATCAGAAATTTTCATTTCAGTACATCTGTCTGTGCATCCTCAATCCTGAGTCATCATTTTCTAACCTTTGTTCTTGGAAGCCCCTTGTGGACACTGTCATAGCATTTAATTATTGCTGCCACAGACTGGTTGTGAGCCTCATGCAGAGATCCTATGCCTGGTGGTAGATCCATTCCTGGCCAGCTCCATGTGTATGTTACTGTCCTCCAGCCCAGCTCAGCCATAGCATTCTAGTTATGTTCAACACTCTTCAGTTGAACAAGGAACCTTTAAAGGTGATGTGTCTTTAAAAGTTAGTGTCTATATTAGCTTTCTGTTAGGTTTGGGCCTCACTTGCTTGGCCCTTTTGCTTTTGTGCCTGTAGTGAAATAGTACATAGTAGGAGAGGGAAATGTGATGGAGGAGATCAATGGTAGCTGGGAAGGAAAGAGAGAGGAAGGGCCAGAATCTCATTATCCCCCACCTTGAGGGCCTGACTTACTCCTCAAACCCCATCTCCTAGACACACAGAAAAAAGATTCTTTCCTGCTCTAAGGCATCAGTCACTCATTCCCACCATGTGTGCTAGTTTCTTCCTCCTAGCAAGAATAGATCTTCTGGTGTCTTCCGTATCTTGTTTTTTCTTTGTTTGTTTGTTTGTTTGTTTGTTTTCCTCAAGTCTTCTGTGCCTATTCTCAGAACTAAAGACTTTCTTGGGGTGTACTATAGTTCAATCTTTACCTGTCCATCTCTGATTCTCTTAACGCTTGATTTCTATTATGTGAGCCCACTAGTTTATTGAAGTGTTAACTAGCCAGCGGCTGGGAGCCTTTTGCTTCATAGATGAAATGTCATTGTCTTTAGCCCCTATTCTGCAAGTGACAGCTACAAACTTGGTAGTTGTAAGAGCTCATCTCCTTACCTTTTGTGGAAACCATCTTTCTTGTGTCTCTCTCCTTTCCTCTCCCACCTCTTTAGCTAGGTCATTCCCTATTTTACTTCTGGTCTTCTTAGTTTTAGAATGGTTGCTGTGTTCCAGCCTATAAAGTCATGGTGCCAGAACTGTAGTGCAGTTGCTGGCTACTTGTTGGCTAGTATCTAGCAGTCCTGCCCTGGAGGCTAAGTCTAATTTAGAAACAGTCTTAGTTCCTATGTAAAAACACCAGCTGAGCCACGTGTAAATCTCACGGGCAATGCTTTGGTTTCTTCCCATGACTTGTCCCTGGGGCCCTCTGCCTGTTCTTTCTAATGGGGTAAACTACATGGAGACCTACCTAATAGCATCTATGTCCAAAAGCAAAGCTCACAGTGGCTTTCAGGAGTGCTCTAGGAATGAAAAAGATAGTGATAGAAAGGGTAACGAGCAACACTCTTACTAAGAGTAGGAAGCTAGAAGACACAGAGTGAATCTCAGGTCTATTCTGAAGACCGGAAGCAACAGCTGGGTATGATGGTGCACACCTGTAACAAAGACATTCCTGACAGAGGCTAGAGGATTCCTATAAGCTTCAGGACATCCTGGACACTTGCTGGCTAGTACAACCAGGCTGTCCTGCAGGAGAGGCCAAGTGTAATTTAGAAACAGTTTGTTGCATAAAAACAACAGTTGAGTCTTGCGGAAATGACCAGGGCAGAAATTTACACGGTAAGTTGTAAGCTGGCCAGAGCAGAACAGTACAGGGCTACCCTGCCTTCAACAAAAGCAAATCAACAGGTAGTTAGACCTGAATCAGAACATAAGATGTCTACATGTGCATGAACATTTGTGCTGTCTGCCTTAGATTCAGAGATGCGTGTATGGCTCAGACTCGGATTGTGAAGTCTTTGGGAAATAACTCTGAAGAAACAGGAGATACAAAGAAAAACAATATAAGAAAATGCAGTGAAGACCTGCAAGTAGCCACCAACAGCCACCTATTTTATGATTTCAGAGAACTGTGTGGTTGAACTTGTTTTGGGGAATCACATAGTATATATAGTGCCCTCCAGACACTGCAGTGGAATGAACTCCTGAAACTCAGACACACTACCAAACAAGGAATGGGAAGAATCCATGCCTGAGATGGAAAGGAAAGAGACCTGCTGGGAAAGGAGTTTCCTGGCCTCTGAGAGGACAAGACTTGCCTTGCCTTCATCTCTCACACAGCATGTAGAGTCATCTAGAGCTAGTTCCCATGAAAGGCAGCTCCCAATTTGAAATGCCACAAACTAGGGATGGTAAGGGACTAGAGAAGTATATTTAGGAGTGTTGTCATTAAGACTAAAATTAGTGAAAATTGATATGATGCCTTTTCATAAAGCAGCTGGCTAAAGGAGGGTGGCATACAATATTTAGGAAAGTACAACTTAGGAGTAAGCTAAGTGACTCAAAGCTGAAGGAAAGAAAAAAATCAGTTATTAGGCAGTAAAAGAAATATAAATTATAAATGAAGAGAGCATTGTGATGAGATCTGAACAATGGGCAAACATAGAGAAAACTTTCCTCTAGCCAAGTGACAAGAGGCTGTTTTACCTTCATCAAGTGCTGTGTCCCCATTTGTCTCCTCAGCATGTATACCACAAAGCTCACATAGGGCTCTTCAGGCAGATAGAAAGCCTACATTTCTCCTCCTATCTTCATCAGGTTCCAGCATTTTTGTTTTCTCTGGCAAATCCTTACTTTTGCTTTAAATTGCTTTTTTTTGGTCTTATTTATGGTTTACATTACTTTTAAAAGCTCAGGTAGACTTCAGAACATTCTGTCATAGCCTTGGTGGCTCATTGCTCAGATATCCCTTCAAGAGAACCTACAGTGAGGAGCACACTAGCAGACTGCCTCTACCTGCCATGACCCTTGATCTGCTACAGTGCTTATATGAAGACCATGCTTTGCCAACAACATCCTTCCAACAAAGATGAGAACTTGGTGCTTTTTGTGTTCCTTAACACAGAGCACTCTGAGCACCAGGCAAGCCTCTTGGGATTTGGATCCACACTTGGTACTGCTCCTGTTTTAGTGGAAAGCGACATGGTAACAACAGTGTAGGACTCAGGAAGGACAGAATCTTGCCAGAGGCAACCTGGGGCTTAGTTCATGATTTAAGCTGCTCTGCCTCTTAGGTCACTTGCTCACTCAAATTTGAAGGTGTTGGTCATAGTGGTGGTGTTAAAACATACATAGATACAGTGGCAAGTCCCTGTCTATCATAGTGTAGATGGGTAGGGATTAAAGCAAGGCCAGATCACCTGCAATGGAAAGAATATCTTTAAAAAAAACTGCTCTTGGTAAGTTATTTAGTCTTAATAGAGAATGTGCATTTGACCATAGGACCTAGTGCAACTGTTCCAGAAGTTTCCATCATGATTGGAGTCTTGTTGAACCCGCCATGAAAAAGTTCTACAGACTCAAAGCAATCTAAGTTTCATATAGTAAAACCAGTATCAAGCTGAGAGGACCAAAGGACACAAGAAGCAGGAAGGACCAGTTGTCCAGACCTCCATGTCTCACTCTGGGTTGTTCTTGTGTCCTTTCTCCAGCTTCTCTTCTGCCTAGATTAGGATTTATACTGTGAGGTAAGAAGGAATGAAGGCTGCATTTCCTTGATGGACAGATAGGCTTGGTGTATGTGAGAAGCTGAAAATGAATGGAGATGTATTACAGCATGAAAATATAGACAGAAAATGATCCAGTGGGCTGCGCTGTGACAGCAGTGGATCTCACTGTATGTTTTATATGAATAGAAAAATGGTACAATGTTCAAATACATGTTATGTTTTTGAAAGGTGGCCAACAGCCTGGCCATGTGGTTAGGGACCTTGAAGGAGAACAAGTGGAAGATGCAATTACAAGGCTGGGGAATTACAAAGCCGGGATATGTGAGATGAATGATAGATATGTGGGTGTAAACACTCTGAAGACATTCATTTGCTGCTGTTGTTTTTCTCTAACGCTGATGCTCTTCATTTGACAGACATTGAAATCTTAAGTAGACTCGAGGGCCAGGGCAGTTAATGTTCTCTTTCTTTATGTGCTGTGAGAGATCTGAAACAAGGAGCCCATGAATTTAGCAGGCCCAGCCAGTCTAGCTAGTAATGACTCTCTCTATTCGTCTTGCCAGCTACAGAGACCCTCTCCCTGGGAACAGTCACCTTCTTCGTGTCAAGTTGACTTCTCTGGTTGCTTCCAGCCTGCAAGCAGGAATGATTTCATTCTGATTGGGATAGACAATTATTCTAGGAGTGAGTCTGACTTTTCTGCTCAACTTTCTATAGGGGTTTACAGAATGGCTAATCCACAGGCATGGAATTTCATACATGTTCAACTGGGGCCACTACATAGTGAAGGAGGTTCTAGAATGATCCCTGATTGTGGAGTCCACTGGCTTTATCATATACTATAGTATCACATATATTATCTATGAAGAGCCAATGATGGAACAGTTTTCTGAACTCACAGCTAAAGTTCAGCTTGATGGCAATAATCTGCAGAGGTGCCATTCCTCTTGGATATTGTATGTACACTAGATAAGACTACACTTTGGAGTCATCCTTAATGAGAACAACGTGTACACATGGGAACTGAGAGTTGGAAGCAGCAGTATTTTTCTTACTGTCAAATTCAGCGAGTTTCTTGGAATTATTCTCACACATGATAAGCAAGAAATCTACCTCTGAATTACTATGTAGCCCTGCAACTTTGGGCTCCCCAAAGAGGAAGCATCATTATCACAGGATAAAGGAAGAATACTGTTGAACTTCAGATGCTGGCTGCTGCCTGGAAATCCCTATTGCCTTATGCCCTCAGGTCAGATGATAAAGCAACTGTCACCATACTGGGATGGTTCATTCTTAAGAGCAGGAGGGGGATTTTATATAAAGAGGACAGAGAAGAATATGTGAGAACCTAAGTGGTTCATTAGGGTGCTTTAAGCCCTTTGTACATATAGGTACTTACATGCAGCAATCCTTGTTACAGAAGGGTAAGGATTCCAAAGAGTCTAACTCCAGAAACCACTAGATAAGCCATCAACACGTATTAACGAGGTAGCTAAGGAGAGAGAAGATGAAAACCATTTTGACTGCAAGAGCAACTGAAGAGTCAGGGGCTGCTGCTGTTTCATTGAGCACCCTTTTAAAAGCTTTGGTGAGAGTTGCTCTGGATGTGAAGAGATCTTTGCAATGTAAGAGCTTCTGGTCATGGACATGTACCACTCAGATCTTCACATACATATGACATATATATGACAACATATATAAATGACATATTTATATAAATATATAAATTATATAAATTAAATTATATATATAATTTATTTACATTTTAGATGCCATTCCCTTTCCCCATTTCCCTACCCTAGAAATCCCCTATTCCATCACCCTTTCTCCTTTTTCCTTTATTTTATTTTAATTATATGCAGGTATTAAGGTCAGTTCTAGCTTAAGGAACTAGCAATACAATGGATGCAAATAGTCAAAGAACAAGCAAGACAATAAACACAAATAGTCAAAGAACAAGCAAGGCAATAAACAGCATTCCATGGACACTCCCATGATCACTGGTTCTAAGGGCTTATCAGGATGATGAAAATATCTGAGCCAAATTCCCTGTCCTAGCTCAAAGTCATTTTTATTTCTGAAGCCTACTTCCTTGTTCTAACCTAAGATTTAGATTCCTGCCTAAAATTGCTTATTTGTTCTAGCCTAATGTCATATTCCTGCCTGAAGCCCATTTCCTTGTCCTTGGAACATTTCAGATTCTTGCCAAGCAATCCCAAAAGCTCTCTACTTCTCCCTCTTTTTTATTTCATTAATAAGATGGAGCCTGTCTTAGGTCATTCTGCCAAGAATGATTTCCTTACCCGTCATGGACTATGCATTATCCAAAGCAATGTACTTCTGTCTTAGGTTGGTAAGGCTCTGTGCAGAATCTTACCCATCCTTGGCTTGCCAGCCTGTTGATTTAATAACTGTCTGGGGGTTCATTTTCAGCTTCAAGTCATGTACTTTGGCTGCCAACATGTTGATGTTGTTAAAGACAAGCTTTAATATGATGGGCAGGAATAAAAGTATTTCCAGGAAAAAAAGGGCTATCGTGATCAAGCTATATATGTCATTCTTGAAGCTTGACCAAAATAGAAATACTGACCTCAGGCCATGGGTAATTTTATCTGCAGTATCTACTGTATCAACACTCAGCAGAGCAGCATTCTTGAAATTCATAAGTTCCCTATATATTGTTAAAACATCCAGAGAGGTGTTAGAATTATGCCAAATACACTGCAAGTGTCATTAAACCTCTTCCTAATTATAATGACTACCACTGTAAATTGTAGAACTAACATGGATCCAATGGTATTTGGCATGACACTCTAGATGGCTCCTTACTCTTAAACTCTGAACCTCCTTCCAATAATTTGAATAGGATAAAGAGCATCAATTCATTGTCCCAAGTGCCTATCTAAATCGTCTTGTATATTCAACATATTAGTAACAGTTTTTGCTAAATGATTAACAAAAGTAGCTCTTTTAACTTCTTGTGTCACAGCAATTGCAGAAGCACTGGTGCTAACAGTTAATGTAACTAAAGCTGTTTTACCAGCAATAATCAAGCCCACTACCCTCTTGCTTCTGCTTAAAGCCTGACTCACTTCTTCCAGTACTTGCAAGCTTTTTTCAGAAGACCAAGGTTCTGTGATACTCAGGGCACTAAAACAAAAGCTGGTTGATAGACTTCCGTAACTGGCACGCCAGATTTCAACACACTAACACAATAAGAAAGTGTATAATCAATGCAACATACTTTAAATACTGTAGAAGAAACAAAAGTAATTTTAACATGACAATTTAAAAAGCCTTAACACATGTACTAACACTTGTTTGAAATCCAGATCCTGCAGCAACTTTATCTCTTGCTAACATAACATCATAGGGAACTGCAGCTAACTTCCAAATATGTCTCTGAAAATGTTCAGAACTGGCCTTCCAAATGAAGACTGTTATTTCCAATATTGGATTGATTTCTAGACCAGTACATGACTGAGTGTGAATATCTGGTCATATTTAAGAAAAATACACGAGTCATTATAACTTCTCTTTTTGATTTTCTGTTCCACAAGGTCTAAAATCTTGAGGCAAGGCAGCTTGTCCCATCAGGGGTATAGGTAAGCAATAGTGGATCAGGAACATATGTCCAATACAGCTTCCCAGTCACCATTGTCAGGGCACTCAGCAAGCTCACAGGTCAGCATCATTCTTTATCTAGGCATCAGCATGTCTTACCTGTCATTCTGGAAGCCACCAGGATTCTTCAGCATCCTGCAATAAAAACACAAACATGCTGTCTTCCCCATATTAAATACCTGGTCATGATCATGCCTTATGCCAGTAAGTAGATCCTTTCTTTTCACCTAGACATAAGGATGCCTAGTTGTAGGGTGCCATAGACACTCAGCAGAATGTTCCTTGTCATGCAAATATTTTTTTTTAAATTGAAATAAAAAGAGCATGGTTTAAATAAATTAGTGGTGTCTGGGAATATACCGCCCCCTTTTTTATTTTATGAAGATATTGTTTTAAAGTTCCATGGGCCCCTTCCACAGTCCCTTGTCCTTGACTGTCAGGCCTTGGATGAGGTAACTCCATTTAACCTGCAACATCAATCACGTAGGACACAGGTAGAGGGCATGATTAACAGGTCTCCACCTCCAGAGATATAAATATTAATGAGTTATCTAAAGGCCAGGGGGGGCATAGCTAATTAAGTTATCCACTCCCCCTTTCCCTCCTCCATATAAAAGCCAAGCTCCCCTGGATTTTGGGGAGGAGGGTGAATCATCTACACCCATTCACCACGACATGAACAATAAAAGCTTTGGAAAACTGGACTCCATGTGACTCCTGGGCCTGCTGACAGGTTCCCAGCCTTTGGAACCCTGAACCTCCCCTATGCAGCCACTGGCTTTCCCACGGCAGCTGTGTGAATGTGGGACCCTCCACAAGTGTGGGAAGCCTGCCCAGGACCCTGCTGCCGGCCCTCTCGACTTTGTCCCCACGGCCAGACTCCCCCCCCCCCCCCCCATGAGTTTTTTCCCCACACTTGACAATTATAAGGAATCCAGTAATATGGGTAATATTAAATTAAATTGCTGCAAAAAAGTCTCAATTGGTGGAATTCGATAGCCAGCCATTATCTGTTTTTTTGTTTGTTTGTTTGTTTTTCTTTTTTTAATTATTGGATACTTTATCTATATTTCAGATGTTATCCCTTTTCTCCATTCCCAGCCCCAGAAACCTCTTATTTCATCCTCCCTCTTATTTTTATGGGGGTGTGCCCCCACCCATTCACCCACACCTACCTCCACACCCTCAAATTCCCCCTCCCTGGGATATTCAGCCTTTCAGGGACCAAGGCCCTCCTCTCCCATGGATGCCCAACAAGGCCATCCTCCACTACATATACAGCTGGAGTCATCAGTCCCTCCATGTGTGTTCCCAGACTAGCTGTTTAGACCGTGGGAGCTCTGGTTGGTTGGTATTCTCCCTCTCCCCATGGTGCAACAAGCCCCTTCTACTCCTTCAGTCTTCTCTCTAACTCTTTCATTGGGAGCCACATGAGCAGTTCAATGGTTAGCTGAAAGCATTCTCCTCTGTGTATGTCAGGCTCTGGCAGAGCCTCTCAGGAGACAGCTATATGAGGCTTCTGTCAGCATACACTTAGCTACATTCACAACAGTGTTTGCATGACATACACAATAGTGTTTGCATATAGTGATTGTACCTGGGATGGATTCCCAGGTGGGGCACTTTCTGGACAGTCTCTCCTCCAGTCTCTGTTCCACACATTGTCTCATATTTGCTCCTGTGAGTATTTTGTTACTCCTTCTAAGAAGTACTGAAGCACCCACACTTTGGTCTTTTGTCTTCTTGGCCTTCATGTGGTCTATGAGCTATATCTTGGGTATTGTGAACTTTTGGACTAATACCTACTTATCAATGAGTGCATACCATGTGTGTTCTTTTATGATTGGGTTACCTTACTCAGGATTCTAATTCCATCTATTTGCCTAAGAATTTTATGAATTCATTATTTTAATAGCTGCATTGTGTAAATGTACCACATTTTCTATATCTATTCCGCTGTTGAAGGACATCTGGGTTCTTTCCAGCTTCTGGCTATTATAAATAAGGCCGCTATGAACATAGTGAAGCATATGTCTTTGCTATATGTTGGAGCATCTTCTTGGTATATGCCTAGGAGTTGTATAGCTGGGTCCTCAGGTAAATGCTATGTCCAATTTTCTAAGGAACCACCAGACTGATTTTCAGAGTGGTTGTAACAGTTTACAATCCCACCAACAATGGAGGAGTGTTCTTTTTCTTCACATCCTTGCCAGCATCTGCTATCATCCAAGTTTTTAATCTTAGCCATTCTTACTGGTATGAGGTGGAATCTCGGGGTTGTTTTAATTTGCATTTCGCTGATGACTAACGTTGAACATTTCTTTAGGTGCTTTTCAACCACTCAAGTTTCCTCAGTTGAGAATTCTTTGTTCTGCTCTGTACCCCATTTTTAATAGGGTTATTTGGTTGTCTGGAATCTAATTTCTTGAGTTCTTTGTATGTTTTGGATATAGTACTCTATCAGATGTAGGATTGGTAAAGATCTTTTCCTAATCTGTCGGTTGCTGTTTTGTCCTATTTATGGTGTCCTTTGCCTTACAGAAGCTTTGCAAATTTATGAGGTTCCATTTGTCAATTATTTTTTAAAATTTTTATTTTTTTAATCAAACCATGATTTTTACTTTTTCACACAGGGGTTATAAACACAAAAAGGCAGGTTGTGGGGAAGGGGATGACGAAGGAGTGTAGGTGTTCAGGGGGAATACAGATATCTTCCAGAACAGAGTATTGGCTGGGTGAAGGTTCAGAGAACATGTCACTATGACTTTGTCTATGAATCACTTGTTTCTTATCTAAGTTAGTACTATCCACCAAGGTTACCTATCCACAGGGTCTATGGCTCTTAGATCTTATCCAGGCTGGTAAATTTCCACCAAAGCTGCCTGTTTACAATATTTTATAACTATCTGTTTCAGTGTTTTCCCACAGAAACCCAAGGCTTTGTGTTAGCAGGCTGACTTAGGCCTATGGCTGATTTTAGGCCTTCAGTGTATAAGCAAGGCTGCCCCTGACATCTCCTCCCTTCTTCAAGTATAGAAGGACCATGGCAATTTCAATCTTGCAAAGGTTCGGATAGAGGCCTGACCTCCAGTAATTAAAGGGGACCTTGTAATGGCTCTGGTCCTCCTGTCATTGTTCAGTGAGGCATGGGGGCCATACCTATCCTGATGTCTTTTTCCTGGAGAGGGGATACTTTTGACATCAACCCCTATGCAGTCAGGTTTGTCTCTCAGGGAACCCAGAAGGATACTTTTAATTTTTATTTATATTTCCTTGCAGTGTTTAGCCTTGCAACCTAAGCAATAATTTAAATCGCCAGTCAGAGGGGGTTCTGGGTGGCCCCTCTCTGCTTGGTCTAGGGGTGGAAGTTCCCTCTTTTAAGGTGGGTGGAGATGGGATTTGGGAACACCCTGGATAGAGTAACAACCTTGTCTTGAGTCTCATGATCTTCCATAGCTAATGTATGATAATGTATCTGAATAAGTTTTGCTGTCAAAATTATCTATCTGTTGCTTCACAAGTTAGTCAGCCTATTTAAGGCCCAGGGACCAAAAGAAATAAGCAAAAGTAACCCAATTATTGGTTCCAAAATGGAAGGAAGTAGGGTTGACAATCATGAAGGGGTTGAGAACCAATTCTTGTACCAGCTCTCTCTCTCTCTCTCTCTCTCTCTCTCTCTCTCTCTCTCTGTGTGTGTGTGTGTGTGTGTATGTGTGTGTCTTTTTCTCAAGGCCTTCTCTGACCTTTTTCATGTTCTCTTTAACTATCCCTGTCTTGTCTATGTAACATTCTTCTTTTTTAGGGCTGTACACAGTCTAGAGCTGTACAGTCTTTTCTATTGTAAAAGAGTAAATCAAGTCTAATAAAGTCCTTTGTAATTTTTGGAGATCACCTCAGACAGCAAAACAAGGGATTTCCTCAGATTAGTGATGTTAATCTCTAGCTGCTGATGTCCTTGTCAATGGCCTATTGAAGGTCTGAGTAGTATAAGTCCAGAGGCTAGCATCAGGATTAGAACTTCCAACAGCAAACATCACGGGTGATTCATTTTTACCTGGAAAGGAAAAAGAAGGGAATTCTCAGAGAGATTTCTCTTCCCTGGATGTCAATTGTTATTCATCTTATTTATAATCAGGCCTGGCTTTGTGGGGGTATCTATTTATTTCATTAATCTTTTTGGCAGCCATTTAGCTGTGCCTTCTTTGGCATCAACCAGGCATATCAATCCTTGGCCCCGTATGAGAACTAGGTCCAGGCCATTCCATGTAAAGGTAAGAGGGTTCTTCCACATAACTGTGGCATAGTTTTTATTGATCTCAGCATGCCAAAGGCAATCAGCAGCAGCTTTGTCATGAACTTTTAGATTAGAAAATTAAAAGTGAACAAGGCATGATGGAGAGTATTTCTGGGAGACTTCTTCTGGGGGTATAGTTCTCCCTCTTTTGTTTTAAAAGCCAGTTTTTTTCAGGGTTCCTGTAAAATCAGGGCAGAAGCACCAGTAGGTACTCCCCCCATACTCAGAGAGTTATTAAGATATTATTTTAAAATTTTATAATATCTTGTCTTTGATGATTATAAGGAATTCCAGTAATATGAGTAATAATAAATTGTTAACTAAACATCTCAAATGTCTGACTGTAACAGTCAGTTTTGTTTATCTTAATCTGATATGGAACACCAAACATAAAAGATACTATAGGCAATAGCTAATTATATTTTTAAATGTTTCTCATGTTAAAGTAATTGTAACTAGAAAGCCTGAAAAGGTATCAAATCACATATACATATTTTACATTTTTTAAATAAAAAATGAGTAACATCCACTCATCATAATTGATTAGGTATATGTCCTCAAGTATTAACAGTATTATGAAAAAAATTGAGGACACTAAAAACAATTTTGTAATTTGACCTATATACTCTCTAAAGATATCAAATTGTTGTCTCAGGCTATTATTATTAAACATAGATCTATAAAAATGTGTTATCTTGTATTGATGTTATATAATAGATGACTTTTTAAATCTTAATGATGATCTTATGAAAAATTTTAAAATTATATCCATGATTATTAAGCTATTTTATAACGAGACTGTTACTAGATCTTTTTGTGATAGTCAAAAACTCTAATAAGAATTTAGTCAGTCTCTCAGATAACATCAGTTAATTGTTCCTAGACAAATAACCAGACTTTTACTCAGAGCACATTTTAGGAGGTTATAAAAAAAATTTGTCAAAGGTCAATGAAAAGGGAACCAACAACTTACCATAGGTGTTAGGATAGAAATTAAAATACTGTCTGGGCGTATCTACACAAGTCTTCACTAATCACCCAGCTTTAGTTCTGTGGCTATCTTCTTTTAGATTTGTTGGAATAGCATTACTTTCTTGCTCTTTCTAGGGTATAATTTCCCTCCTTGTATTGGACCTTTCCCACTATTATCCTTTGTAGTGCTGGGTTTATGGAAAGTTATTGGGTAAATTTGGTTTTGTTGTGGAATATCTTGGTGTCCCCACCTATGGTAATTGAGAGTTTTGATGGGTATAGTAGCCTGGGCTGTCATTTGTGATCTCTTAGGGTCTGTATGACATCTGTTCAGGATCTTCTGGCTTTTATAGTTTCTGGTGAGAAGTCTGGTGTAATTCTGATAAGTCTGCCTTTATATGTTACTTGGCCTTTTCCCCTTGCTGCATTTAATATTCTTTCTTTGTTTTGTGCACTTGGTGTTTTGATTATTTTGTGATGGGAGGTATTTGGTTTCTGGTCTAGTTTATTTGGTGTTTATGGGATTTCTTTTTTAGGTTAGGGAAGTTTTCTTCTATAATTTTGTTGAAGATATTTATTGGCCCTTTAAATTGGGAATCCTCACTCTCTTCTATACATATTATCCTTAGGTTTGGTTTTCTTATTGTGTCCTGAATTTCCTGGCTGTTTTGTGTTAAGAACTTTTTGCATTTTGCATTTTCTTTGACAGTGTGTCAATATTTTCTATAGTATCTTCTGCACCTGAGATTCTCTCTTCTATCTCTTGTATTCTGTTGGTGATGCTTGTGTCTATGACTCCTGATTTCTTTCCTAGGTTTTCTATCTCCAGGGTAGTCTCCCTTTGTGATTTCTTTATTGTTTTTACTTCCATGTCCTGGATGGTTTTGTTCAATTCCTTCACCTATTTGGTTGTGTTCTCTTATAATTCTTTAAGGGATTTTTGTGTTTCCTCTTTAAGGTCTTCAACCTGTTTACCTGTGTTCTCAATTTCTTTGAGAGTGTTGTTTATGACCTTCTTAGGTCCTCTATCATCATCATTAGAAGTGATTTTAGATCTGACTCCTGCTTTCCTGGTGATATAAGGAATTCAGGACTTTCTAGTATGGAAGAACTAGGTTTTAATGATGCCACGTACCCTGGGTTGCTGATGCTTATGTTCTTGAGCTTGCCTTTCCCCATCTGGATCTCCTTAGTGCTACCTGCCCTGTCTCTGGCTGGAGCCTATTTTTTCTATTATCTTGGTTGTGTCAGAACTGTGTGGGGTGGGTGTTGCTACTGGGATTAGAGCTGAGGCCCAAGATCTTCTCAGTGCTCAGTCACAAACCAGAAGGAGCCAGTGTTCTAGGCCAGGTCCCAGTGGGTCCCAGTTATTTTCTGTTTGGGGCAGGTGTTGCTGTCTCCTTACCTAAGATACTGCCCAGGTTAGAGCTTCTGGGAGACACTCTTCCTCTGGGTTCTGAGAGATTGGGTGCAGGGCTGCCTCCTGGAATCTGCTGAGTGCTTGGGCCTAGACTGGAAGGAACCAGTGCTCTGGGCTAGGAGTGAATTCCTGGGTCTTAATGGGTGCTAGTTACTCCCTGTTTTTTTGGGGGGTGGTGGTGGGGGGAGGTGTTGCTGTCTCCTTAGCTAAGAAACTGCTCAGGTTAGAGCTCTTGGGAGCACCACTTCCTCTAGGTTCTGTGAGATTGGGTACAGAGCTGCATCTCAGGATCTGCCTAGTGCCCGATTTGTCAATTCTTGATCTTAGAGCATAAGCCATTGGTGTTCTGTTCAGGAAATTTTCCCTTGTGCCTAGGTATTCGAGGGTCTTTTCCACCTTCTCTTCTATTAGTTTCAGTGTATCTGGTTTTATGTGGAGGTCCTTGATCCACTTGGAGTTGAGCTTTGTACAAGTAGATAAGAAGATAAGTAGATAAGAAGATAAGAATGGATCAATTTGCTGACCTCCAGTTGAACCAGCACCATTTGTTGAAAATGCTGTCGTTTTTTTTTCACTGGACAGTTTTTGGATCCTTTGTCAAAGATCAAGTGACCATAGCTGTGTGGGCTCATTTCTGGGTCTTCAATTCTATTCTATTGACCTTCCTGCCTGTCTCTGTACCAATACCATGCAGTTTTTTTTGTTTTGTTGGTTTTTTTTTTTTATCACTATTGCTCTGTAGTACAGCTTGAGGTCATTAATGGTGATTCTCCCAGAAGTTCTTTTATTGTTGAGAATAGTTTTTGCTATCCTGGGATTTTTGTTCTTCCAAACGAATTTGAGAATTGCTCTTTCTAACTCTGTGAAGAATTGAGTTGGAATTTTTGTTGAGATTGCATTGAATCTGTAGATTGCTTTTGGCAAGATGTCCATTTATACTATATTAATCCTGCCAATCCATGAGCATGGAATCCTCTGAGATCTTCTTCGATTTCTTTCTTCAGAGAGTTGAAGTTCTTGTCATACAGATCTGTCACTTGCTTGGTTAGATTCACACTAAGGTATTTTATATTATTTGTGACTATTGCGAATGGTGTCATTTCCCTAACTTCTTTCTCAGCCTATTTATCCTTTAAGTAGAAGAAGACTACTGATTTGTTTGAGTTAATTTTATATCCAGCCACTTTGCTGAAGTTGTTTATTAGGTTTAGAAGTTCTCTGATGAAAGTTTTCAGGTCACTTAAGTATACTCTCATATCATCTGCAAATAGTGATATTTTGACATCTTTCTTTCCAATTTGTATCCCTTTGATCTCCTTTTGTTGCCTAATTGCTATGGCTAGGACTTTGAGTACTGTATTGAATAGGTAGGGAGAGAGTGGGCAGCCTTGTCTAGTCCCTGATCTTAGTGGGATTGCTTCAAGTTTCTCTCCATTTAGCTTGATGTTGGCTACTGCTTTGCTTTATATTGCTTTTACTATGATTAGTTATGAGCCTGTCCTTTCCAGTTATTAGTTATTCCTGTCCTTTCCAAGACTTTTACAATGAAGAGGTGTTAAATTTTTTCAAATGCTTTCTCAGCATCTAGTGAGATGATCATGTGGTTTTTTTTCTTTGAGTTTGTCTATATAGTGTATTATATTGATAGATTTCTGAATATTTAACCATCCCTGCATTCCTGGGATAACGCCTATTTGTTCAATGTGGATGATTGTTTTGATGTGTTCTTGGATTCGGTTTGCAAGAATTTTATTGAATATTTTTGCATTGATATTCATAAGGGAGATTGATCTGAAGTTCTCTTTTCTGTTTGGTCTTTGTGTGTTGTAGATATGAGCATAATTGTGGCTTCATAGAATGAATTGGGTAGTGTTTCCTTTCTTTCTATTTTGTGGAATAGTTTGAAGAGAATTGGTAGTAGGTCTTGGAAATTCTGATAGAATTCTGCACTAAAACAATCTGGTCCTGCGCTTTTATTGGTGGAGAGACTTTATGACTGCTGCTACTTCTTTAGGATTTATAGGACTATTTAGATGGCTTATCTGCTCCTGATTTAACTTTGGTACCTGGTATCAGCCTAGAAAATTGTCCATTTCATCCAGATTTTCCAGTTTTGTTGAGTATAGGCTTTGGTAAGAGGATATGATGATTTTTTAAAATTTTTTTTCTCAGTTTCTGTTATTATGTCTCTTTTTTCAATTCTGATTTTATTAATTTAGATACTGCCTCTGTGCCCTCTGCTTAGTCTGACTAGGCATTTATCTATCTTATTGATTGTCTCAAAGAACCAGTTCCTGGTCTTGTTGATTCTTTGTATAGTTCTTTTTGTTTCTACTTGGTTGATTTCAGCCCTGAGTTTGATTATTTTCTGCCATCTGTTCCTCTTTGGTGTATTTGCTTCCTTTTGTTTTAGAGCTTTCAGGTGTACTGTCAAGCTGCCAGTGTGTGCTCTCTCCAGTTTCTTTTTGTAGGCACTTAGAGCTATGAGTTTTGCTCTTAGCACTTCTTTCATTGTGTCCCACAAGTTTGGTTTTCATTAAAATTTTAAAAAGTCTTTAATTTCTTTATTTTTTTCCTGACCAAGTTATCATTGATTAGAGCATTGTTCAGTTTCCACATGTATGTGGGCTTTTTATTGATTTTATAGTTATTGAAGACCTGTAGTCTGTGGTGATCTGATAGGATGGATGGGATTATTTCAATTTTCTTGTATCTGTTGAGGCCCGTTTTGTGGTCAATTTTGGAAAAGGTACCCTGAGGTGCTGAGAAGAAGGTATATTCTTTTGTTTTTGGATGAAATGTTCTATACATATGTGCTAAATTCATTTGGTTCATAACTTCTGTTAATTTCACTGTGTCTCTGTTTAGTTTCTGTTTTCTTCATCTGTCCATTGATGAGAGTGGGGTGTTGAAGTCTCCCACTATTATTGTGTGTGGTGCAATGCATGCTTTGAGCTTTAGTAAACTTTCTTTTATGAATGTGGGTGACATTGCATTTGGAGCATAGGTGTTTAAAATTGAGATTTAATCATGGTAGATCTTTCTTGATAACTTTTGGTTGAAAGTTGATCTTACTCGATATAAGAATGGCTACTTCAGCTTGTTTCTTGGGACCATTTGCTTGAAAAAAATTGTTTTTCAGCCTTTTATTCTGAGGTAGTGTCTGTCTTTATCACTGAGGTAAATTTCCTGTATGCAGCAAAATGTTGTGTCCTGTTTATATATCCAGTCAGTTAGTCTATGTCTTTTTGGGGGAGGGAGGGTTGAGTCCATTGATGTTAAGAGACATTAAGGAAAAGTGATTGTTCCTTTCTGTTATTTTTGTTATTAGAGGTGGAGTTATGTTATTGTGGCTATCTTCTAATGGGTTTGTTGGAAGAAAATTACTTTCTTGCTTTTTCTAGGATATAATTTTCCTCTTTGTGTTGGAGATTTTCCTCTATTATCCTTTGAAGCGCTGAGTTTGTGGAAAGAAATTGTGTAAATTTGGTTTTGTCATGGAATATCTTGGTTTCTCTATCTATGGTAATTGGGAGTTTTGCTGGGTATAGTAGCCTGGGCTGGCATTTGTGTTCTCTTAGGGTCTAAATGACATCTGTCTAGGCTCTTCTGGCTTTTATTGTCCCTGATTAGAAGTCTGGTGTAATTCTGATAGGTCTGCCTTTTTAAGTTACTTGACCTTTTTTTCTTACTGCTTTTAACATTCTTTCTTTGTTTTGTGCATTTGGTGTTTTGATTATTATGTGACATGGGGAATTTATTTTCTGATATAGTCTATTTGGAGTATTGTAGGCTTCCTGTATGTTCATAGCTATCTCTTTCTTTAAGTTATGGAAATTTTCTTGTATAATTTTGTTGGAGATATTTATTGGCCCTTTAATTTGAAAATCTCCACTTTCTTCTATACCCATTATCCTTAGGTTTCTCTTTTTATAGTGTCCTGGATTTCCTGGATGTTTTTGGGTTAGGAGAGTTTTACATTTTCTATTTTCTTTGACAGTTGTGTCAATGTTTTCTATGGTATCTTCTGCACCTGAGATTCTCTGTTCTCTCTCTTGTATTCTGTTGGTGATACTTTCATCCATGACTCCTGATCTGTTTCCTAGGTTTTCTATCTCCATGGGTAGTCTCCCTTTGTGATTTCTTTATTGTTTCTACTTCCATTTTTAGGTCCTGGATGTTTTTGTTTAATTCCTTTACCTGTTTGGTTGTGCTTTCTTGCAGTTCTTTAAGGGAGTTTTGTGTTTTCTCTTCAAGGGCTTCTACCTGTTTTCCTGTGTTCTCCTGTACTTCTTTAAGGTAGTTATTTATATCCTTCTTAAAGTCCTCTATAATCATATAATCATCATGAGAAGTGATCTTAAATCTGAATCTTGCTTTTCTGGTGTCATGGGGGTATTCAGGACTTGCTATAGTGGGAGAATTTTGTTCGGATGATACCAAGTAACCTTGGTTTCTGTTAACCATCTAGTTATCTCTAGTGCTACCTTCACTGTCTCCAATTGGATCCTGTCTGTCCTGATATCTTGGTTGTGTCAGAACTCCTCAGAGTTCAGCTGTCTCTGTGATCCTGTGATCCTGGGATCCGGATTGTGATAGCTCCTGGGAGTCAGGCTGCTTCTGGGATCCTGAAATCCTGGTGTGCCCAAGCTCCTGAGATCCTGTAACCCTATGTTCCTGGGAGTCCAGCCTCCTCTGGGTTTTGGGGGATGAGGTGCAGAGATGATGCCCTAGGACTGTTCTGGGCACTGGTTCCAACACAGACCTTCTTGATGAGTGATAGTTTCTGTGTTCTATGGTCTAGCTGAAACTTCATAAGAACCACTGCTACCTGAGACTCCTTTATACTCATCAGGATGTAAGGCCTTCCTCACTTACTTCTGCTCCTTTTGACCATCATGCTTGACCTATGTTCCTGCTGGTAAATTTCTTGTATCTCTAATTCTTCCCTGATGTCTGTTTCTTGGAGGCCTGAGCTGAGATACTTCATGATTTTTCAACACACACACACACACATACACACACACACACACACACACTTATTTACAGATACATCTTGGTTAGAATAATAAATGTGAAAAGTCTAATCCAGAACTTTATAAAAGCAGATTAAAGCAAAATATGGTTATAGAAAAACAATGAGGAAACTTTCTGAAAACATCTGTAAAATTCTCCAAGTTGTATTAGGTGGAAAAAGGAAGGTACACAACAATGCATGTAATATGCAGTTCTTCTTCTGTATTTGTTTGTATGTGGAAATATTCAAAGAGAAGTCAATGGCATGAAATGGGAGCTTCTCTGAAGAAGAGTTTGAACCTTGAAATTGTACTGCTTATTCCTAATTAAATTGAAATGCGATGTTCAACAGATCAGCAGTTTGTTATTTTACTTATTTAAAGATCAATACTGTATACAAGATTACACAGGACTACCAACCTGTAGATGATGTTGTAACATGGGTAAAGCCATGTGCAGACATGTTGAGTATCAGGACTTCCTCAAGATAACTGTCCCAAATGGAAGCAAACTTCTCAGGCCATCGAGAACGTATAAGTAAGTTCTAACTCACCATCCTTAGACTGTGGGCCTGCCTCTGACAGAAGTGGACACTTTGAGTCCCTCAGCTCTGTACTGATTCACATGTCAGTCTAGCTATATTTCTGGTTGAAAGTTTCACCAGGATGAACCATCATTTCCATCCATGTAGTGGTCCATACTCCATTATACCTTGTTTCTACACTTAGATATATGCTAAATATTCCCTTAGGCCTGACTTTAAAGTGAGAAACACACCATGATGAGCATTCCAAAGTATGCTGTGCAGGTTCAACCTCATTCTGAGAGACTTCCATGTGGTTCTAAATGCATTTTTCTTGTTAAGTGTACACATTCTTAGACTTGTCTCTTGATGAATTCTGAGTCTATGGGTTTGTATTCAGCTTATGAACTGGTTTTGAATAACTAATATTGAGTGAATACTCAGGGAAACGTTGTATTATATTATGGTTTTCTACACTGATCAGACTACATTTAAAATTTCTCATGAATCCTAACACAATTTCAACTTTTTAAAGCATGAATTCTCTCTCCAAGTACTTAGTAAGTTAGAAACAGTATCTTCTTGTCAGTTTAATAGCAGTTTAAAAGGGTTAGAACATGTATCTTAAATACATATACAATGGGCAATGAAGATTTTGAAAACAGAACAAAGCATAACTAGGAAGCCTTGAAAGCCAGTTATTAATAAAACCCAGAAAATAACAGCTCAGTGGATGGACTTGTAAGTCTTCATCTTCTGCACAGCACCTCAAGTTTGTTTTTCCTTGGGACTGATAATTTTGAGATGTCTGTCACTTTTACCTACTTTGGAGGGAAACAGCTCAGGACCTGGGCTAAGCCAGCTGGAAGTCTATGTATTAGTTTATGATTTTCTTTCTTCTTGTTCAAAGCCACATGTTACTTGCCTCAAATTTTAGCTGCCTCTTACCTATTATTCATTCATTCATTCATTTGCTTATCTATCTATAAATCCATTTTCTTCTCTTCCCATCTCTGTATGTGTGTGTATGAGCATGCCATCATGTAGAGGTCAAAAGATAACATATGGGGGTCATTCTTTCCACCATGTTGGTCCTGGGGAATGAAACCTGTATCCAAAGGCTTGGCAGATAATACATTTACCTTCTGAGCCATCTCATCCCAACCCATTTAAAAATTTTTAGATTGTTCCATGTTAATGAAAATATTTTAAATATTAGAAGATTCCTTTCCTTTTGTTTGCAGTTATTCAGTGGTGACTATAATATTGACATTTTTCTTTTGTTAATTTGTTTGGCACTACCTGTATATACCTGTATATGCTTCTAAGTGGCATGCATACCCTGTAACAGGTTTTGTTTGCAGTTATTCAGTGGTGACTATAATATTGACATTTTTCTTTTGTTAATTTGCTTGGCACTACCTGTATATACCTGTATATGCTTCTAAGTGGCATGCATACCCTGTAACAGGTAGAAGGTTTGTCCCTATAAAACTTACAGTCCACGGAGGGAATCACTACTAAAATACATATAACATTTTAATTGCTACGATGCAGAAAGTAAGATAGTGTCATGAAAGACAGACAGACAGACACACACACATACACACACACACACACACACACACACACAGAGAGAGAGAGAGAGAGAGAGAGAGAGAGGGAGAGAGAGAGAGAGAGAAGTATTTTGGTTAAATGGCAAGATTGGGAAATGCCTTCACATCCTCCCATCTATTCATCCATCTGTCCACCCATATATCCACTTACCCACCATCCATCCACCTATCCATTCATTCATCTATCCATTTATATGCCCACTGACCCACCATCCATCTATCTATTTATATATCCACAGACCCACCATCCATTCATCTATCTATCCATCCATCCATTCATCCACCCACTGACCCACCATTCATCCATCTATTCATCCATGCATCTATTTGCCCCTCATTATTGAACCACTTATATGTGTTCCTTTCATCTTTCCTATAGATATTGCTTAAATGAAGTTTCTAAAGATAGGACACTTAAGCAAAACTTTGAAGGATAAGTAGACAATAGCTGGAAGTAGCCCAGCTGGAGAAGAACCAAATCTCCCTCATTGAAGCCGGGAGAAAGATGTGTGTTCTGGCTCATTGAACAGGGGAAAGGTGGTCTTGGTGAGAGATGATGCTAGGAAGGAAGGTGGAGATGAGGACCTGTTTGTGATTTTATTGTAACATCTCAATAAGGAACCTGATTAGTTACTTCTCCCATAGCTGGAAGTGAGGCAAAGAAAACTAAAGAGGAAGACAGCTAATATTAGAGAATTTGAGAAAGGTGTTAAATTCCACCCCTTCTACTTAGTCTAATACCTACCCTCAAGCAAGATGAGGATCCTTCTTCTAGAACAGCAGTATCCTTGGAAGAAAAATAAAGCTATATCCAGGTTTCTTTCATATAACAATTTAAAGATATTATTTTTTTTCAATATACAGCCAATGTGTATGTGTACCTCAAAATATAAAGTTTACATCTGGGTGCTTTTACTTTAATTGCCAATATAAACCAGACTAATTTGGAACAGTAATGTTAAAAGTAAGAACCAAAATTTAATGTGACAGATGATGTTTTGAATTTTCAAATGTTAGGGCACTGCCTACGAAGGCACTGTTTTTCAAGACCAGAACTTGCATCCTTCAGGATGCCTGGGTGCTCCACCATGTGGTTTTTCAGGAAGCCTTTGTTTGTACAGTGTGCAAACTCACCATTTGTCCATGGCTGGGTGGAGATGTAGCAGTTCATGTATGCCTTGTCTTTCATTCGTTAGAAAGATTCGGAACCAAGGTCTGTTCAAAAGTAACTGCATAAGTAGCCCCTCAAACCAAGTAACAGTCCGTACAAGAAAGGAAAATCTAGAGAGATTTACCTGACCCTTTAAGATCCTTGGATGAATTCCCATGGGAGACTAGGCTCCTTTGTGGAAAACAATCCTAAATAAAGAGTGGATAATTTCCAGACTCCCTACCAGTAAAATGGGAAACTATTTCTCCCCATATAGCACAATGGTAACAGGATAAATTGTTCCTTCTAATACTCTAAAGGATAACTAGAACTTAAAAAGACTTTAATGAGGGTCAGGAGAGATTAAGATGAGTGTAAAGACTGTGGGTGAGGTGACAAGTTCCTGTTGTTCTTGCCTATGGTATTCAGGAGAGACAAGAGTAGAAGGGGACAGAGAGGTCTATCCTTGACCAAATGGCTGAAAAAAAGTGTTGATCATCAGTTTACACATACCTGACAAAGATTTTGTAGGAAGTGTTAGAATCCCAAGGAAACCTGGGCTGTGGTCTTAGGCACATATGGAATAGTTCTTTAAAAATTTTTGGGAAACTAGGAGCTCTCAACACTTTATTCGACTGAAGAATGCAGCCAGTAAAAGAAATGTGTATTTTGTGACAAAACAAAACAAATGAATAACAGGTAGAGTATCCACTTGTATGATGATCAGGTTCATACATTTGAAATGTCAAACAAAGCTGACTTTTGGTGTTCTACATTAACATAACTTTTCCATTCCATCAACAGTGGTCATTGTTTCAGAGGGAAAAGAAGACCATGTACAAAGGCGTACCTTTGAAAACAGATTTTTACCCTCAGAGGAAGTGATACGCAAGAGATGAATGCTAATATTCAAAGATTTTGGCTTTGGTAAAACAAACAAAAAAATATAGGTCCTTAAAGGAAATCAAGTCAAAAATTGGAATGCAGGTGTTAGATATGAGAGAGGACAAAGGATATGCTACCAGGATAGTTTGGGAAGGTTTGGGGCCTGTTGAATACAGATAGAAATGTCCAGATTTACCCGTGGATCTAGTAAGGGCTTAAGGGATGAAATGTCTTAATCATTTTTTCTCTTGTATATTTGAAATAGCATCAACCTCATAATCAACACCTATCTGGGAGCAGAGGTCACAGACTCTGAGGTGCCCATGTAGTGGGTCTTCACATTCTAGCTCAATCCCTTCTCCCTTGCCCACTGATTTTTTTGCAGTTCTAGAATTTCTTGTAAATTCAGCTTTGGGCCTTCAGGGCAGTTCTACCTTCTGTGTCTGTCCAACACAGCTTCCTTCACTTCATGGTGAGTGATGTTAAGTAGAACACTTGCCAATAAGCATGCAAGCAAATCTTATTCTGTGTCGAGGGGCACATTAGCAGCAACAAATCTCCTTGTGTCACCTAAGTTCTAGAGTTAGAGTATGAAGAAGCCTGGCAATAAAGTTTCCCAACATAACATGGATAAGAATGATGCATTGGTAGCCTATGGTGATATTATGTGAGAGAAGGGCAGATGGAAGATATCCATACATTTCAGAGGCACAAAGACAAGATTAAGTCAGCTTTGATGGATAGCATTGGACAGCCACATGCTGACTATGCCTTACTGTATTGGTAAATGACCATGGGTGACCTAAGATATAATTTTTTTTTGCCTCAAAGCCAGAAGGCAAGCTCCACAGATTCAGCTAGATAAGATACTACAAGAGAGACCAGTGAGAACAGAGGGTTATTCCCAAAGCTGTTGCCACTCCATTCAGAACAGAAGAATGCTACATAACCAGAAAAGTAGATCCATTCTTAATCTTCTTTCCTAACTTGGAGGTTGAGAGGTAACTGAGTATTTACCAGCCAACAGTGATTTATATTATAGTGGCTGTAGTTGAATTACCTAGACAACACTGAGCTTTCTCATCTCAGCAGAAACAGAACCCTGGGATTAATATTTTAATGCCAGACAAAATAGTTAAGTTTCTACACATATGAGATGCAAAGAAACAGAAATATACATTTGAAAAGAGGATAAAATAATAATAAAATAATGGCAAACAAGCTTATACACATCGTCTTTATTTATATGTGTATCACTGTAAGAGCAGGCCCTGTCACTAAGTGCTTCTGCTTAACTAATTCTATAGTTTATGGACATTGCAGCTGAGAATTAGTCAAGCTGTTGTTGATAGTATACACTGAATAATACTCCTGTACCCCAAAATACCAATTCTGGAGTACCAGTATATATATTGTGGTGTTTAGGAATTGAACCCAGGACCTTATACCTGCTAGACAAATGCACCACCAGTTAGGTATAGTATGACCCTTGTATTGCCAATTGCTCTGAGTTGGCAGACAGATAAGGATGAATTATGAGTGATATGACCCAAAACAAATGTTAATGAGAAACTTCAATGCTCTAACAAGGCAAACGAGTATTATTTTTCTGCCTTTATTTTTTCAATTGCTTGTAGTTTTCCAGGAAACCTACGAGGTAGTTATATATCACTTCAACTTAATAGAGACTCAAAGGCTCAGTATGATTCTATAAATGAACTGTGGCCTAGTGGAGATTCAAATGCAAAGCCTATGTTTCTTAATTCAACAGTCCACTGCATTATATATGGTTCTAGTGGAATTTGTGGAAAAGTAAAAGAAATATGGAAGAGCATTTTTACTCTGTTGTGATGGTTTACCAGGTGAGTCCAAGCATGGAGGCTTAAGAGTGATGAGACATTTTTTTTTCAGATGGTAAAGAGCAGTTAGTGGTTAAATCAGAATCTCTCTCCTCTGGTGTATCACCCAGTGCATGTTGTAATTGGTTATTTATGTGTCTAAGTTCTTCATTTAGAAAACCTGTATATAGTTACTTCCCAGGATCTATTCCCTGTGCCCCATATCCTTGTACACTTCATTGGAGTGTCTGTGGCTTATTGGTTACTCCCTTTCACATTATAGGAATGTCATAGGAAGAGTGGAAAGACTGAGGTTGCACATAGGCGAATGGAAAATCTTGAAGCCTTTTGGCAACATGTGAACATTCCCAGCAACCAACAGTGCAACAGTCAACATTGGCCATGATGGGCAGTGGAGTTACTGTTTCCTCTTTAGCCAAGCTGAGATGACCCGTGGAGTTATTTTTCCACTCATTGCTGTGTTTCCACTCCTCTTCAAAAATCCTTGTTTAGGGTTATAGTGGGGGTGCTAACAGCATACATTTTAAAGCAGGGTGGCAGCTTTGAAAGATTTGATGGCACAATGTACATTTATTTGGGAATGCTTAGGGACTTTTCATTTTAGCTTTCCTCTTGATGGAATCTATTTGTATCTCTGAGTTTATCCCTGTAGACTTGGATGGAGTGGTGAAAGATGAACAGGCAGTGCTCAGCCACAAGGGGAGAAAAAACGTCATCCAGTCCTTAGAATAGCAACAGCAATAAATATGGTCATCCAGTTCTGCAGCTGAGGCTGGAAAGGCAGGCCGGATCGCATTTACGCACCCACCGGGCCTGCTTGGCTGAGACATGTTTGTCGGAATCATGCACAAAAGTTGGTGCCTCCTTAGACATTTGTTTTCTGAACTGTGACTCAGCAAAGAAAGGAGGGCTCGGAGCACAGAGCCCACCACATCTAGAATCTAGAGGAGATTCCAGCATACTTCTGGCCCCCGGGGGGACACTCTGAATTGACTTTTGGGACAGCTGGCTCAGGGCTCTTGAGAGCTGAGTCCAAAGCTTCCCTACACATTGGTCTGAGAACTTGATGTTATCCACAGCTGCCCCAGCTATCAAGGCACATACGTAATGAGGAAGGTGGAAATGAGGGCTCTTGTTGGTCATCAGTTATTTAAAGAAAGCCCATTGGATTTCAGCCACTGATTGAACAGAATCAGCATCTTTACCCTAGAAGGTCCAGGAGGAACATGTCCTTCTCCTTTGATAGCCCCTCGTCTTTCTTTCTCGGCCAGCATCAGCTATTTCTGGGACCTACTTACTTCACCTTATGAATCAATTTTCGTAACTGTACCTCTTTCACTTGCAGCTTGGTCATATGTGGCTGTGGTTTTATCATCTTTCCCTTCTTCGGCCACTTGAAATTTTTATTTTTTATTGGATATTTTATTGGATATTTTACATTTCAGATGTGATCCCCTTTCCCCATTTCCCTCCCACCTAGGAACCCCCTATCCCATCCACCTCTTCCTGCTTCTATGAGGATGTGCCCCCACCCACGAATTCCCCCACACTGGGGCATCCAGCCTTCACAGGAACAAGAACTTCCTCTCCCACCTATCTCTCCCACCTATGCCCCACAAGGTCCATCCTCCCCTACATATACAGCTGGAGCCATGGGACTCTCCCTATGTGCTCCCAGTCTGGTGGTTTAGACCCTGGGAGCTCTGGTTGGTTGGTATTGTTGCTCTCCCCATGGGGCCACAAATCCTTTCAGCTCCTTCAGTCTTTTCTCTTACTCCTCCATTGGGAACCCCATGATAAGATCAATGGTTAGCTGTAAACATCTGCCTCTGAATATGTCACAGTCTGGCAGACCTCTAAGGAGACAGCTATGTCAGGCTCTTGTCAGCATGTACTTCCTGGCATCCACATCAGTGTCTGCCTTTGGTGATTGCACATGGGATGGATACCCAGGTAGAATGGTCTCCAGATGACCCCTCCTTCAGTTTCTGTTCCATATTTTGTCTCCATATTTGCTCCCATGAGTATTTTGTTACTACTAAGAAGGATCAAAGCACCCACACTTTGGTCTTCCTTCTTCATGAGCTTCATTCAGTCTGTGAGTTGTGTCTTGCATATTGCAAGCTCTTGGGTTAATATTCAATTATCAGTGGGTGCATACCATGTATGCATACCATGTGTGTTCTTTTGTGAATGGGTTACCTTACTCAGAATGATATTTTCTAGTTCTATCCATTTGCCTAAGAATTTCATGAATTCATTATTTTTAATAGATGAGTAATATTCCATTGTGTAAATGTACCACATTTTTTGTATCCATTCCTCTGTTGAAGGACATTTGGGTTCTTTCCAGCTTCTGGCTATTATAAATAAGGCTGCTATGAACATAGTGGAGCATATGTCCTTATTATATGTTGGAGCATCTTCTGGGTATATGCCCAGGAGTGGTATAGCTGGATCCTCAGGTAATGCTATGTCCAGTTTTCTGAGGAACCGCCAGACTGATTTCCAGAGTGGTTGTACCAGCTTGCAATTCCACCAACAATGGAGTGTCCCTCTTTCTCCACATCCTCACCAGCATCTGCTATCACCTGAGTTTTTTATTTTAACCATTCTGAATAGTGTGAGGTGGAATCTCAGGTAGAATCTTTCTTTAGCTCTGTATCCCATTTTTAATAGGGTTATTTTGTTGTGGGGAGTCTAATTTCTTGGGTTCTTTGTATATATTGAATATTAAGCCTCTATCAGATGTAGAATTGGTAAAGATCTTTTCCCAATCTGTTGGTTGCTATTTTGTCCTATTGACAGTGTCCTTTGGTTTACAGAAGCAAATTGATGAGGTCCCATTTGTCAATTCTTGATCTTAGAGCATAAGCCATTGGTGTTCTGTTCAGGAACTTTTCTCCTGTGCCCCAATATTCGAGGGTCTCCTCCACTTTCTCTTCTATTAGTTTCAGTGTATCTGGTTTATGTGGAGGTCCTTTATTCACTTGGACTTCAGCTTTGTTCAAGGAGATAAGAATGGATCAATTTGCATTTTTCTACATGCTGACCTCCAGTTGAACCAACACCATTTGTTGAAAATGCTGTCCTTTTTTCACTGGACAGTTTTAGCTCCTTTGTCCAAGATCAAAGTGACCATAGGTGTGTGGGTTCATTTCTGGGTCTTCAATTGTATTCCATTGATCTTCCTGCCTGTCTCTGTACAAATACCATGCAGTTTTTTATCACTCTTGCTCTGTAGTACAGCTTGAGGCCAGGGATGGTGGTTCCCCCCAAGAAGTTCTTTTGTTGTTGAGAATAGTTCTCGCTATCCTGCATTTAATCCCACTAAAATCAGGGACTAGACAAGGCTGCTCACTCTCTCTCTACCTATTCAATATAGTACTGGAAGTCCTAGCCAGAGCAATTAGACAAAAGGAAGTCAAAGGGATACAAATAGGAAAGGAAGAAGTCATAATTTCACAATTTGTAAATGATATGATAGTCTTCTTAAGTGACCCCAAAACTTCCACCAGAGAACTCCTAAACCTGATAAACAACTTCAGCAAAGTGGCTGGATATAAAATTAACTCAAACAAATCAGTAGCCTTCCTTTATCTGAAGGATGAACAGGCTGAGAAAGAAATTAGGGAAATGACACCCTTCACAATAGTCACAAATAATATAAAATACCTTGGTGTGAATCTAGCCAAGCAAGTGAAGGATCTGTATGACAAGAACTTCAAGTGTCTGAAGAAAGAAATTGAAGAATATCTCAGAAGATGGAAAGATCTCCCATGCTCATGTATTGGCAGGATTAATATAGTAAAAATGGCCACTTGGAATTATTAAGACCAGGCATCTTTATAAACTGCACACAGCAGGAGTCTTAGGCTGCAGCTTTTAGGCTAAGTCAGGCTGCCAGTTCTCACCATGTGCCTCCAAAACCAAAGCATCACCTGAATCTGACCTCTTCTCTTTTTCTGTTAAACATCTCTGCTCTGAAAGGAGAAAGCCAGGCCTGTTCTGTGTGTGATCTGTGGGGTTCACTGATCTCTCCAATATGTCCCCACAGGGAAGCTCTTGACCACATGGCACCTGTTTCTCTCACACAGCCTTAATAGGCATCGGCTTAACTCTGGGCTGTCACATGTCTCAGTTACACGCTGAGCATTTATGTCCATCTCTTCTCTATTGATTACAAATATTGTTGACTTGAAATAAATCATAGTTTAAAAATTAAGGCAAAAGGGCTTTGGATACAGACTAAGCATGGAATTCAGCACTGTATTCTGGTGATGTGGTTAAATTAGCTCTGTGGGATCTTACTAAGATCCACACGGTAAGTGGAACAGGTTTTTATTGCACTAGCTCCTGTGTTTATCTGTCAACATCCCTGGTAACATTAGGTGGCTAAGAAAAAAAAATCATGTCAGTGTGTTGAAGTTCATGCCGAAGGAACAGAGATGACCATTTGATCCCCAGAATCTGCTCTGCCCACAGCCTTTTCCTGTCATATTTTTATATTCACAAAGCAAAATCAAGCAATGCTTGCAACATTAGCACTTTCTCTAAAGCTAAATTTCTAAACTTTTCAGCCCTTTTCTCGTGTGCCTAGAGACAGTGAAGACACAAATTAAGCTCTCCACCTTCTATTTAGCAGCAAAAAGAATAGCAAGGATATTTGCAAAATAAATTCCAGTGTATTATTAAATACTCCAAATTTGAATTGCAGAAGCATATATTAAAAGATTGTCCATCTCTGGACAAAACATAGAAAGGGAAATGATAAAGTGCCCAAGAAGAGTCTCCAAATCACTGACTGGGATATAGTAAGACAGGCACATTTCTGGCATTGTGTAGTTATGAGGACAGGATACTTAAAATATACACAATTACATTTTAAATTAGTAGAAAAGCACTTTAGGAAAAAACTAATTAAAAGCTACAATTTAAAACATAGGCATTTAAAAATAAGTAAAACATAGGCATTAAATAACCTCTATGGAATATACCTGACTCAAGATTGTATCTGACATACCCCAGAGACATTCACAGTTGCAATCACATATGAAGAGTCCTCTTAATATAACAAAGGAAAGGTGGACAGATGATCTTACTAGTTTTATGACAATAGTAGAATACATTGGAAAGAGACTTTCTCTGTTCCTGATGTCTCTTATCTTCATGTTATAAGTGATATTATAGAATATTAATACAACCACCATAGATGTTTGTATAATAATCTACCAAACCAAACATACAATGAAGAAAGGAACTCACAAGGAGCTATGAGTAGCATCTAGGGATTTTAATTATTTGTCGCCTTGTTATCGATTTTTGTTAGAAACTGTAATACTTTATAGTGATTCAGATTATTTCAAATGTGTTTTTGAAAAATATGAATAGCTGAAATTTATTTAAAAAATAGCATCTGGTTTTTATTTTGTTTTGTGTTTTTTTGAGATAGAGTCTTGCTGTATTTGGCCTTTGAGTTGTAGTGATTCTCCTGCCTCTGCTTCATGAGTACTGGGGTTACAAGTATATGCCACCATATCCATTTTAGACTTTATAAAAAAAAAAGTGTCAAAGTCTAGGTGAAGTGCATGATAGAGTTACTATTACTAAAACATATTTACACAGAGTATTTAAACTTTTTTCATACTATCTTGTCATTAATACTTATAATTTTATGCACTAAATTCTTTGCTTAAAAACTGAATTCTATAAATATCGCAATAAAGGTGTTATAAGATACTTTGCCGGGTGTGCAGGAAAGAAAGCTAAGTTCATGATCACAAAGCTGTGGTGGCATCTGAATTTGAATTAAGTTATGACTGTAGAGTCTAATCTCTTGTCTTCCATGTGCTAACTAGTGTGGGCATGTTCTGGAAGGTTCTCAGTGAAGTATACATAGGCCAATGCACTCATTCAATATTGACCATACCCAGTCAATATATCCCAACGCATCATTGTAAAGACAGGTAGGTGAACAGAAGTTAGACTGTTGGTGCCAATATATAAATACAGACAGGACTCTAAAGTTGTCTTATATACAGCCAAGGTGAATGGTATGTGTCAGTAATGCTGTGGCATCTGGTAAATGTCTATGGAATTTGGAGCTGTAAACCTGGTATTTCCATTCCAACTACCAATTACTAGAAGCAGTGTTAACTCCCTGCCTCAGCAATGACTCCTTAGCTAGAAGCCAGAGTGTGTTAGGATTATTCAAGTGAATACTTTGTGTAAAGGCACTTGCTGAGGGTTTGGGAGGAAACCAGACTTGGAGTAATGGCACCGCTTTATAATAAGCATCCAATTACGTTTAGGAGCACAGTCTCTACCCTGCTCCTTTCGTTTTTTTTTTTCTCTGAATGCAAAAGTGTTGAACAAGAAAGTTAAAGTTAGATAATCTGTGATAAAAAGCATCAGTAATATTTGCATATGAGACAGGAAATCACGTCTGGAAACACTGGCTAGACCTCCTACTGGTAAGAGTGAAATTTTTAGACCAGACCACTGAGTTTAACACAGTTTTAACACAAGTACTAATAGTGTGAGATTGAGAAGTTTACCTCACTTCTCTGTGCCTTGGTATTCTCAACGATAAAATAAGATTATATGTTTCTACCTCAAGGGATTTTTGCAAGTGTTAAGTAACATACACAAAGCCCTTGAAGTCCTCCTTGGTATATATTAAACATAACAAAATTCTTACAGCCATGTAGTGTAAACACTTTTTGTTTGATTTGCCTATGGCTCATATTCACATCTTTATTCTGAATATGTGCATCATTTGTTATTGTGGAGTTAAAGAAACAAGGGTGAGGGATGTCTTAGGGTTTCTATTGGTGCGATAACACACTATGACCAAAAGCAAATTGGGGAGGGAGTTTAATTTCAGCTTGCATGTCTGATTACAGATTACAGTCTGCTTTAAAGGGAAGGCAGGTCAGTAACTAAGACAGGAACCTGGAGCTGATGCAGAGGCCATGGAGGGATGCTGCTTACTATCTTTCTCCCCATGGCTTAGCCTGCTTTCTCATACATTCCAGGACTACCTACAGGGGTGTCATTGCCCAGGGTGAACTGAGTCCTCACAAAGCAATTGTGGATCAAGACAGTATCTCTCACTCTTGCCTGTAGGTCAATCTGATGAAGGCATTTTCTCAGTTAAGATTCCTTCTTCCCAGATATGTCTAGGTTTAAGTTGACAAAAAAACATTATAAGAGATAGCCAATCCTCTGCCAGAAATGGAAGTTGGAGTGAATTTTCTACTAAAATAAATAAATAAATAAATAAATAAATAAATAAATGCAGGAGAGGACGAGTGAATTGCTAACCTGAGTAGTTATTCTTTGGGAGACTGGAAAATTAGATTATTATAAAGTATAGTAATCTCTAAAGGAGGACCTCTTGGATTAATAAGATATACTTGGTGGAAAATGTAATTGCCTCCTCTGAAATCTTGAAAGCAGACAGTTTGGCAGATGCAAAGCAGGATTCAGTGTTCTCTAGTCACTATGGCTTTTGCTCCGTAGGCAACAGGAGAACTGTCTATACTTTTCCCTGTGTCTTAGTTATGGTTTCTATTGCTGTAAAGAGACACCATGACCAAGGCAACTCTTATAAAGGACAATGTTTAACTGGGGCTGGCTTACAGGTTCTGAGGTTTAGTCCATTATCATCATATCAGGAAGCATGGCAGTGTCCAGGTAGGCATGGTACTAGAGGAGCTAAGAGTTCTTTATCTTGTTTTGAAGACAAACAGGAAAAAAGACTGTCTCCCAGACAGTTAGAAGGGTCTCAAAGCCCACCCCAACTGTCCCACAGAGACATATTTTCTCCAACAAGGCCACAACTCCTTATAGTGCAACTCTCTGGGCCAAGCCTATTCAGACCACCATACCAAGGTAATGTGGCAGTCTTGGCACCTAGAGCCTGAGGACTCTAACTGGTGGTGTGTACCACACGGGGCTTTTCCTGTCTGTTTGGAATTGTTTCAAATTATTCAGTGTTTTTTTTTTTATGATGAGTATGAAAACAGTCTTTTGACTTTCACATGCTGCTCTGCTCTAAAAGTTTTACTGATGAAACAGGAAGCTGAGATTTGCTGACAAAGGATACATTTAGTAGGTAGCTCTCAAATTCGATGTTTATCAGAGAAACCTGGAGGCTTGTTAAAGCACAAATTGCTGGGTCTTGTCTTTAGTGATAAAGGCTCATTAAATGTATACACATGTAACAGGTTCACATGTAACAACAGCTCATCAGAGGGACTGCTTTTTGGGAACTACTATAATAAATCAAATATGGAAGTCAATCTACACTGAACCATTGAATTTCTTCATGAAATAAATACATTTAATGAGCTGTCTATCATCTTACTCAATTAGACAGTACTTGAACAATGTCAAAAGCAGATGGCCAAACATTAAAGATCTCATATTCATGTAGAGAATTAGAATTGTCTCCACTCTTTCTTGATGGCAGCAGTGTTAATACTACTAACTCAGTAGTCAGAAGCTGGGCTGCCTGCTCTGCTTCAAGCCATGCCAATAATTTAGTCCATGTGAGTTATGTAAGATTTGTTAGTAGGGGTGGGGGGGTCTCTAATATATTTCCTCTGATCTTCCCTCCAAGAGCAAATACTATTTATTCCCAACTACAGTTTATTAATTCAAGAGGATGTAGTTTGAAGACACTGTTGTTACTTGGAATGATCCAATTAATTTTCCTTTTTTCCAGAAATGACTAATAATGTTAATAATAAACTAAATTCTTTACGCTTGAGTAGAGATAGTAGAGTTTTGTAGTCTATCTAGTTTTGTTCACATTCAAGATAAACATTCTTAAGAACAGTGCTCCCCAGTCCCCATCTGCCTAACGTCCACATACTGGTCACAGAACCCCTTTGCTGTAGAATAGATTTGTCATGGCACTAAATCCTTGACTACCTTGTCCACAGTGTGGCTTTGGTCAGATCATGTCTTGGTCACATGGTGCTTGCTTATGCCGATGTCAGTGTGAATGAATGTTTTCCTCTTTTTTCTTATATGTACTTCACTTCCAAATCCTACATGATTCCCACAAACTAGATTCTTGACATGGCAATCCAGTTCCTGAATGCCTACGATTAATGAATGCTACCCTCAAGACAAAGTGCAAAGAACCCTATTTTCCTACATGTACAAAATATGTCTTTTTTAAATTTGGAAAATCTGCCCTTAATATTGTTTAATTAATTAAATATATTTTCTGGAAAATATAATCACTCTGTTTTCTCATTTGTCCAGAAAGAAAAATAGCAAGGTGTGTTCTTTTCTTAACAACTAGAGACATCTTGTGGTCATTCAGAATAATACTTTAAAAACAGAAGTATTTGAATTTGTCAGGTTTCAAATTTCTGGCTAAAGTGACATTCATTTAAAAATATAGGCATCACCTAACATGTGCCAAAGTACATCAGATCAACAATAGGACTATATACTTGGTGACATATATGTACAACACACATAAAATCTAATATGTATATCTTTTCCAAACTGTATGTTTATGCATCAGAATATCTGGTAAAGTTTTATTATAATTTATAGGTAAGGTGAAAAAAGTTCAAAGAAACTGTGTGATGTGCTATTTTATAATATGAAATCCATCTGGACTGCTCTCACTAAGGATTATGTAAGTGGCTAGGAATTACAGGCATAAATGACAACACATGTGGTCAGATTACAGGACAATGATTCTTAATTCAGTTTAAAAGTATTTATTTTTTCTGGTTTTTTTTATTATTTAAGAATTTTGTACATGCATGAAATGTGTTTATTGTTGTTGTTGTTCTGATTTTTGAGACAGGGTCTCACCATATAACTCTGGCTGGCCTGGATGTTGTGCTATACATCAGTCTGGCCTCAAACTCACAGAGATCTGCCTGGATCTGCCTCATAAGTCCTGGGATCACAGGTGTACGCCACTATTACTTTCTTGTTTTAGATGTAACATTTCTTCAGCAGCGTGATTCCTCTACTTTGTCTTCAAGTCCTGATATTTTTTCCTTCATCTGATCCATTCTATTGGTTCACCTGGATCTGGTCTCTCATCCAGCAGCCACAGTGATGCAGGGATGTTGACAGGTATGAAGTACACGGATAGTTAATGAAACTCTGAACAAGCATGCCAGTGAAAAACAGGTTTATTACTCTCAAATGGATTTTATTGGCCTGGAAAAGGAATTTTATACACAGCAGGTTCCTCCATGTCTTTTATGATAAAAATAAAACAAATAAAGCTGGGTGTGGTGCTCCTATGAGTTCAAGGCCAGCCTGGTCTACATAGTGATTTCCAGATCAGCCAAGACTACATAAACCAAAAAACCTGAGGAGTGGGGAAGAACAAAGGGAGTGATGGAGGAAGGGAGGAGCATAGGAGAAGGGAGCAGGGAGGGAGGGAGGGGGAGGGAGGGAGAGAAGGAGGGAAGGAGAGAGACAGGTCATGTATATTTCACATGGTTGATATGTTTATAAGGACAGATAAGACAATGACATCTAGAAACAACAAATAAGCCTGCTTTAAAGATAATGTGTTAAATATAATTGCAGTCTACTTTTGGGGGTGTGGTAGAAGTAAAATTATGGTGGTTTGGGGTCTGTTTAGAGAGTTGGCTAATCATTTGAAAGGACTAGCTTCTCATCCAGCTCCAGGGGATAGCCTCAGGCATGAACCTTTCCTTTATCATTTAAGTCACCATCCTCTCCCAGGAGCAAGGATACTAGGCAGTGTCACAGGTACTTTAGATTCCCATACCAGTCTGTGTAGGACTATATTTTTGTACATCTATATTATCTAAATAAAAGTAAAGGCTAGAAGAGGGCTCAAGTTAGGAGTGGAGCTAGAATTTAACCCCACTTTGCCTGTGTTTAAAGTTTGATTTCTTTAAGAATGGACTGACAAGACTATGTACTTGTCTCTGTGGTGGAAGCCCTGAGCATCTTCCCACCCGAATGACTGACCCAATTAAAAACTTGTCGAGAAGCACACTTCTACTATTCAGGGATATAAGAATACATTGTAAAACCCTTCAAATCATAAAAGAAATATGGAGGGCAACAAATGAAGTACTGTAAAAGGGAGGAAAAGCGCCATAAGCCTTTTGTCTCTTTCAAGAGTCTTTCCTCCCTGGGCTGCCTACCTGCCACGCCTTCCTAAAGCTATCCTGAGTTAGTGTGACTATTTATGTTGTTACACCTGCCAGCAGACTTCTATATTTTGTGCCAGGCACTAGATCTTTCACAGCAAATCTTGGTAGTTCCAGGATCCAGCAAAATGCATAGAACACAGTGCTCAGATAATATTTGGTAGTGAATTATAAAGGAACTATTTCAGATATAAAGGAAATATTTATATGAATTTGCTGAAGGAGAAATTTTATTAGTTTGCTATGATTCCAGATTTTAAGCGACATGCAGTTATAACTAGAATTAGAATACAGAGTCTGTAGTTGTCATTCTTTCTGATCCTGGTTATAAAGAGACTTTTAATAAAAGACATACTTATGTATTTTGTACATATGGATACTTTGTCTGCATGTGCATCTACACTCCAGAACAGGATGTCAGACAGTCTGAGCTGACATGTGGTTGCTGGAAATTGAACTTAGAACCTTCCAAAGAACATTGAGTGTTCCTAACCACCGACTCACTTCTCCAGCTCCATAAAGAGACCATTTTTTAAGGCCACTGGACTTGTACTGTCTTAGTTATCTTCACAGCTCTCGCAAAAGCTTACAAATGAAATAAAATAATCTCTATTTGAAAAATAAAAAAGCAGGATATGATCCCAGGTATTTCTGGTATTCTTTGCCCCCCAAAGCCAGACAGTCAGAAGGATGACCCTGTAGGAGGACCAGCAGTTAACCACATTTAACCAATAGGTACATTTACATTGCCATTGTTGATTTATTAACGAAATATATATTTTGTACTTCATTGTAATATCTTCTAATGAAAATTCATTGATATTTAATCCTATTGCTTTGCCCACTAGGACTTTCCCACCTAAGTAAAAGCCCTGAATGTCTTGTGAAACTGGTGCTTTTATGCCCAAGCAACATCCAAAGCCCATGAGTAATTTGCTGTTATCGTTTTTCCTTGCCCCAAAAGCCAGACAGTCAAAAGAGTGACCCTGTAGGAGGACCAGCAGTCTCAGTTAACCTGGACCCCCGAGATCTCTCAAACACTGGACCACCAACCAGGCAGCATACACCAGCTGATATGAGGCCCCCAACACATATACAGCAGACGATTGCTGGGTCTGGATGCAGTCAGAGAAGATGCACCTAACCCTCAAGAGACTGGAGGCTCCAGGGAGTTTGGAGGCCTGGTTGGTTGGGTGGTGGTATGGGATGTGGAACAGTCGGATGGTGGACGGGGGGTGGTGGTGGTGGTGGAATAAAATCCGTAGTGTACAAAAATAAATAAATAAAAGGAAAAAAAGTCATCCCATTGCATCTCACAGATGACTTCCCAAGGGCCTCAGCCTACTAGGCAGCACAGCTTCCTTGGGGAGAAACTACATTTCCCAGAAGCCAGTTCGTCCGCAAAGCACGTCCATTACGCAACAGGGGGGCCTTGCGCGACCAAAGGACACTGCAGTAAGCCTCTGCAGCGAGCAGGCCCTCCGACGAAGCTGCCCGAGTCCCTGCACCCCGAAATGGCTCGGAGGCAGGACGAGGCGTGGGCTGGCGTGCCCCTGAAAGCAGAAGGCCGGCAGGACGGGGAGGTCCGCCTCATTCTGTACCACTGGACGCACTCCTTCAGCTCTCAAAAGGTAAACGCTAGTAGTCGAGGGCCGCTCTTGGGTTCAGCACCCGGACAGCTCCCCTGACAACGTGGGCCTCCAAGCGGCCAGATCCGGGGTGCATTCAGAGCTGGGGTGCACTAAGTGCGGACCAGCAGAAGCAAGATGATATGAGAAGGCGGTGACGCAGGCACTGCCACTCAGGAAGCGCCACTAAAGAAGTATCGCGTTCTGCATTTGGCCTAGAGGTTTTTGTCCTGGAGAGTGAGGAAGGAAAAGTGCCTTTCTGCAACCCCTTGATCTACTTTCCTTCCGACCCCCCCAGAAAGAAGGAAGGAAAGAAAGAAAATAAATAAATTATAGTTTTGAGACAGGGTCTTGAAGTGCAACCCTGCCCAACTAACCTGAACTTGTTGGGTAGACCAAGCTGGCCTCGAATTCATAGCAACCTTTCTATCTCCTCTACTGTTGGGGTTGCTGTCTTGGGTCACCATGACAGGCTCTTCCTTATAAAAAATAAAATAGGTGTTTAGCTCAGAGATAGAGTCCTTGCCTAGCAGGCCCAAGGTTTGGTAATCCCTAGCATCGGAAGGGGGGATGTGGTGTGGGGGCAAGACAAAATCATGTAAAGGCACTGCCCCTCACCAAGGGAATGAAATTGCTTCTATTTTCCCACAGTTGCATTCTTTATCAAACGTCCAAAAATATATTTGTACTTAAGGTGATTCTTTTATGGGTTCACCTAGAGCTGGAATTACAAGCCCTTGTGAATCACCCAATGTGGATGCAGGGAATCAAGCTTGTGTCATCCGCAAGAGCAGTACATTCCCTCAAACCAGTGGTTCTCAATCTTCCTAATGCTCCGACCCTCACTATACTTCCTCATGTTGTGGTGAACACAACCATAAAATTATTTTCATTGCTATTTCATAACTGTAAATTTGCTGCTGTTGTGAAGTGCAATGTAAATCTCTAATATGCAAGACATCTGATGTGTGCCTCCAGTGGAAGGGTTGTTTGACCCTCAGATTGAGAACCACTGCCATAACTGCTGTGCCAGCTCTCCAGTCCTGTACATCTGGGGAGAACACATAATTTTGTTTAGGGCACAAAGACCACAGTGGTGATGAAGAAAGAACGACTGCAATGAAGACAAAATAATTTTCATTCCTGGTGTTTTCTTCTGTAATGCTAGCAGTAAGCTGCCAGAATGCTTATTTATTCCTTCTAGGAACAGACTTCATTAAGTGATTTTTCTAAAGTGCTGCAGGCTCAGGAAGCTAACCAGCATTGTTCATCTATATCCAGGGAGGGTGAGAACAGCAGTAACCCCTGTGAACTCTTGCAGGTGCGATTGGTAATTGCTGAAAAGGCATTGAAGTGCGAGGAACATGATGTAAGTCTGCCCCTGAGTGAGCACAATGAGCCTTGGTTTATGCGTTTGAACTCAACTGGAGAAGTGCCTGTCCTTATCCACGGGGAAAACATAATTTGTGAGGCCACTCAGATCATTGATTATCTTGAGCAGACTTTCCTGGATGGTAATGTTAAGGCTATTTGTGATTTCTTGGTTTTATTTTCAATATAAGCACCCCCCATTCTTTCTCCCTCCTCCCCTCTTTCTCCCTCTCTATTTTATTATGCTGGCTTAGTGCTTTAAAAACCTTTTCCATTTCCATAAGCACAAAAATGTAGGCCTGATCCGAAATTAAAATCAGCCAGTGCTAATGTTTGAAAGAATCTCAAGTGGAGTTTCAATGTTAATATATCAAAACTTTTAAATTCACTTGCACTTGTCCTGGTGGCAATTTATTAGCTTTAAAGTAAGGTTCATGGTGTTGGTTCTTAGAATATATTGTGTAAATAATTTTCACTTTAGAAAAATGAGAAAAAGAAGAATCAATACTAGAGAAGGGAGAGTCGCTTGGTCCTGTACCTTGGATTCTTTGCTCTCATTACTTTTGCATAGTTTGAATTCTTATTCTTTCTACAGAATTATAGGTTTAAACATGTATCATGTTTTAAATTAATGATCATTTATGATTGCTTATGTGCCAGGCATTTTATATTTTGATTTTAGTCATTTGCCAAGAGAACTCATTGGAAACAGGTGTGGAATCTGAAAGACGTGTGGAGGCTAGTCATTCCATTCTGCATGTGAGGAAAGAGAAATAGAGGGTTTGTGTAAGATAATGGAACCATTTTATGGCGGGGGTCTTTGGTCTCCAAAGTCTTCAGCCTGTACCATTGGCCATTTTCTTTGACAAGTACAAATGGTCTTGCTTGTTTCTGTTGACAGCCCCTTCAGGTCAACTGTAGCTTGGTATCAGGGCCTGGTTGGCACAGCCGCAGGGCTTACCAATAGTAGAACTGAGAGTGGAGCCCATGGCTTCAGGCTTTCATTTTAATTCTCTGCCAGACATTGCTCTCCAAGTGTTCCAGCTGCTTATCTCCTGCTGTGCTGGTGATAATTAAGCTGAGCATACAACCCCAAATTAGGGGAGCCATGGAAGAAAATTAATGGGTCAAAAAGTGTTTAAGGTACCTAGGAGGAAAATGGATTAGATCTCATGGCGGAAATAGCCTAGGAAACTGTAGTCTTTTTATTTGAGTGGAGAAGTGCCATCATTCTTAATTTAAGTGTTAATAACCCAGAACTCTATCTGAAGTTTATTAAAGTTGGCCTTGACCTAAACCAAACCGTGTAAAGAACTACTTACTTTTCACTATTACTAGCCATCCTTATACGTTTATATACTGGGGACTGTGCTGAAAATGGAGACAAATTGATTTAATATAGATTTTTCTCAACCTTGAGCTTTCTGGAAATGGATAAGACTGTTTTTAATTTGTATTTCTTGGAAAAACTGATTAGAGTGATAGGAACAAAGCAAAAATAATTTTGTAAGAATTCTATTTTAAATGACTAAAACTGAGATATTTAGATATTAATTTTCATGTATTATATACAATATGTAATGTTAGATATTATATAATCAGATATACTACCTACATAATACATGAGAAATAATACTTGCTTGAACTAATTCAGCTTTAATCATGATTCCAGGTCTTCCTTCACTTTTGCCTGTTCTCTTGCTTACCTCATAAGAAACAATGCTTTATAGTAAATGTTAATTATAGTTGTCTTCTTAAAAATCTCCTTAGCATTTGCTTTTATTATATGATAGTAAAGCTAAAATATATTCTGAGTTTTGCTAAGTTATATTTAGAACACAGCCAAGTGGGGTAAAATGGGTTTTGTTGGTTGGTTTGTTTTTGAAGTAGAACCCAATAGCTCATGTTGTTCTCAGTAAGTATTTGTCTTGATGACTTTATTGCTGAGATAAAGCACTGTGGCTTAGAGACAGAATGGGAATGTGGGAAGTACAGGCTTCAGTTCTGGTTGAGTGTCTGGGGTGGAGCTGTCAGTTCTCACTTCTGGCCAGATGCTGCTGGTACCCTGTTGAAGATCTTTTGTAACCAATGAACTGGGTGATGGAATTTACCATTGTAAGGTAAAATAAATCCAACTAAATCTTACTTCATGTTCTGCATTCCCGGGAGAGTAATTATCCAATTGGAGAAGATTAAAAAGATTAATGCACCTATAGTTTTGGGCAGATATGACAACCAAACCAGTTTGCATGTTAAGATAGAATTTACCTCAGGATATTGAGATTTAAAGAAACAACAAACATACACATTACCACAATCATAGTCCAGACAGTGAGCATCTACAAGTAAGGACTTGGGGGAATAGGAAAAGAGCCAAATGCCATCCTATTGTCAAAGTATGTTTCATCACCATTCTTACCAGCACCATTGGCACCATCTGACAGACTGTTGACAACACAGAGTTTGTGACCTTATAGCAAACCTGTTGGGTTAGAATCTTGTTTTAGCAAGAACACAAAGAGATTCATATGTGCTGTACAACTTTAGACAAATGCTATAAATTACTGTGTTATGCTCAAAGCGTTGCTGCAAATTACTCTGTCTGGCAAAGTTCTAGAACATACTGCCAACTTGGCTTTTTTTTTTTTTTTTTTCTCTTTTTTCATCTTATCCAATTGGGGAACTACCTTCCTGGGAAGAGGAATGAGTGAAATAGTAGCTGGTTGGACCTGTTTATCTCTGCAACTGATAATGTTGCCAAAGTTTAAAAGAAAACTTTATATTTTCAGTCTTTAGGTCTGTCAGTAGAAGGAACTAACTTAAGTTTTACACTGCTGGAGATTGTTATAAATACCTTTAAAATGTGTCTACTATATGCAAGCTAAGGTTCACTATATAATGTATCTTAATCCAAGTAGAATATTTGAGATTACAGAATATTCTTATGGAATAAAGAGACAGCTATGACTAGAAGATGGTAAGTAAAATGTATCTGCAGATGAATTGATCACCGCACTGAAGAACACTGATGAACAGAGTTCTAGCACATTAAGTTGGCTCTCTAGCCATAACGTCTTGTTTTACTTATTTATATTTGAATTACTTTTAAGTCACTGTGAGGTCAGAAACTACGTTATTAAAAGGTGTGCCCCTATACTTCCTGAAAGTAGATGCTCCAGAATAGATATTTAATAAATATTATAGAATGGATAAAGTGAACGAATTATTGAAATATCTGCCAGCCTGGATGGGGCTTTGTAGTGCAGTTTTACTGATTGGTTGATTGACTGATTGAAGTTTTAGGAGTCAAACAACAGCCGGCTTCATGTATGCTAGGCAAGTGATCTGTCACTAAGCTACCCTGCCAGCCCCCAGTGGTGGATGTGGTGGTTTTTTAAAGCTTCTGTTTCCTAACTTGATCTTAATATACAAATGAGTAAGGATATTAAAGAAATGGTACTAGGGCTGGAGAGTTGGTTCAGTGGTTAAAGAACTGGCTGCTCTTCCAGAGGATCCAGGTCCAATTTCCAGCACCCACATGACAGCTCACATCTGTCTGTAACTCCAGTTAGGGGATCAGTCATCCTCACTTGCAGAGATAAATTACTAATGCATATGAAATTTTAAAAATTAATTAAAATAAATGGTACCATATTTATGAATGATGGAAAAGCTAGGGTCATTAAAATGAAAACTATCTTATGAAATGTTTCTTGTGGGATAAGAATAAACAAAAAAACCAAGATGAAATTTAACAAGGCTAATGTAACACACGAATTTTGTTTTTTTTAATATAAAGAATTGACATGTGAGATTTTATTATTAAATTTAAAATCTTCCGAATTGCTAGCAAGTAAGAAAATTAGTATACATCATGACCAAAACCAATTTGCTTGCTATATGTCTGGTAGAGTAAAAACTTCCAGAATATTTATTTTTTTCATATTTTAAAATTTTTTGTTCCAACTGTTTTAGTTAGGATTTTACTGCAGTGAACAGACACCATGACCAAGGCAACTCTTATGAGGACAACATTTAATTGGGGCTGGCTTACAGGTTCAAATGTTCAGTCCATTATTATTAAGGCAGGAACATGGCAGCATCCTGGAAGGCATGGTGCAGGAGGAGGTCAGAGTTCTACATTTTCGTCTGAAGGCTGCTAGCAGAATGATGGCTTCCAGGCAGCTAGGATGAGGGCCTTAAAGCCCACGCCCACAGTGACACACCTACACCAACAGGGCAACACCTTCTAATAGTGTCACTCCATGGGCCAAGCATCTATAAACCATGCCAACAAACCCAGAAATCCCCATTTCATCTACCTTTACTTCTCAATTGCTGTGATTAAAAGCTATTATTTTGATAGCTAGTCCCAGAGATACTAGAATCTTAAAAGGGAGAAGATCCAGGTATCCTTTTTCCTGTGTAAAAGCAAGCTCATTTTCAAGTGATCCTATGCCTCAAGTTGATGTCTTTATTTTTTTGTTTTGTTTGCATACAATTTTAGATTTTCATTTATTTTTAATATTAAAACATTTATACAGTTCAACAATATAGAATATTTATAAATACAAAGTCATTCTTTCATATCTACCATAGTCTCTCTATTACTATTTCATCCACTATACTTATTTTCATAGATATTTTTTATTTATTTTTTATTGGCTATTTTATTTACATTTAAGATGCCATCCCCTTTCCCCATTTTCCCTCCCTAGAAAACCCCTATCCTATCCCCCCTTCTCCTTTTTGCTTTTATGTACTTTTTAAAATGTTAATCAAAGGCTTTATAAGTTTGGTAATGCTCAATAACAAGATGCCCATACAATCAGAATCGTAACCCAATACCTAACCTAGATATATCAACTATTTTTGACTGGCGGAGACATGTGAACACCTGCCTCCATGTTTCTCTCTCTCTCTCTCTCTCTCTCTCTCTCTCTCTCTCTCTCTCTCTCTCTCTCTCTCTCTCCCTGTTCCTCCATCCCTCCCTCTGCCTCCCTCTTTCCACCTAGCTCTTCCTCTCCTTCTCCTCTCCTTACTCCTCCTCTTCCTCTCTTTACTCCTTCCACCCTAGCTCCTCCTAGATATCACCCTTCCTGTTAAAATAAAACTATTCTCTCAAAATACAATTAGAGCATAACTATACCAATTTGTGTCAGTATGTACAAGATAGACCTAATACCCAGTCTGTCATTTTGTTGACTAACCAGAACCTCTGTCATCTCTCCTAACTAAAAGACTTTGTTCTGAACCTGGCTTTTTTCTTGGCTTTAGAATGAATGTCAGCTGAAAACCATCCTCTCAAATCCTTTCTCTCAAAGTAAATAGCCAGGATTGGCTATGAGACTATAAGTTTTCAACCCCATCAGAAATCCAGAATGACTGAGTTAACTGAAATTACAGGAAGCACAACGCATAGCTTCTAAAACTTATCCAATTTATAGAGTCTGCTGAACACCCGGACAGTCCCCATACTACAAAACGTTGGAGCATCTGATCTTTAGCCTTCTGGCCCAGGATCATCTGACAGACCTAGTGATGCAGAATTATTAAGGGCTGATTACTCTGTCTTGGCAGATATAATCAGTCTACTATTACACAAGTGTGTCCTTTTCTGGACAGTGATTTGTCTGTAGATGAAAAGAAGTAATTCTTGCCTAGTGGCTGTCTCACTACAACTGGAGTAACTCCAAAGATGCTCAATTTCTTCTTAGAATCCAAGACAGGAAGCTGCCAGGAGCAGACAGGTCTCTAATCAAAATGAACATTAATACAGAAATGTTTGTTAATACATTAATAATTAATTAATACATCAATTCTGTGTACTTCTGATGTTTTGAAAACCAACTATCCATGTAAGGCAATCTGGACTGTTGTCTGTTAACTCCTCTCAGCTATTTCTAAATAAAATATAGAAAATACCCTAACAATAAACTCCAAGCCATGAATTTGCTATAGGCTCTTAACTCACAGGCTAACGATCTCAAATCAGTTAAAAAAGTTAAAGAAGGACCGGGTCTAAGCCTTGTATTCCTAAATGTGTTATATAGGCACAATGCTTATGAGAGTAACAATATTCATCTCACTTTTATATCACTAAGAAGCTCATACCAATGAAAATTTTAAATTTAAAATCAAAGTAAATTTTGGACCATTTGCTTGAAAAATTGTTTTCCAGACTTTTACTCTAAGGTAGAGTCTGTCTTTGTCACTGAGGTGGGTTTCCTGTATGCAGCAAAATGTTGGGTCCTGTTTATGTATCCGGTTAATTAGCCTATGTCTTTTAATTGGGGAATCGAGTCCATTGATGTTAATAGATATTAAGAAACAGTGATTGTTGCTTCCTGTTATTTTTGTTATTAGAGGTGGAATTATCTTTGTGTGACTATCTTCTTTTGGATTTGTTGGAAGAGGGTTACTTTCTTGCTCTTTCTAGGGTATAATTTCCCTCCTTGTATTGGACCTTTCCTGCTATTATTCTTTGTAATTTTGGGTTTGTGGAAAGATATTGTATAAATTTGGTTTTGTTGTGGAATATCTTGGTTTCTCCATCTATGGTAATTGAGAGTTTTGCTGGGTAAAGTAGCCTGGGCTGGCATTTGTGTTCTTAGAATCTGTATGACATCTGTCCAGGATCTTCTTGATTTTATAGTATCTGGTGAGAAGTCTGCCTTTAATTCTGATAGGTCTGCCTTTATATGTTACTTGGCCTTTTCCCCTTACTGCATTTAATATTCTTCCTTTGTTTTGTGTACTTGGTGTTTTGATTATTATGTGACGGGAGGTATTTGTATTCTGGTCTAGTCTTTTTGGTATTCTGTAGGCTTCTGTAATATTTATGGACATCTTGTTCTTTAGATTAGGGAAGTTTTCTTCTATAATTTTGTTGAAGATATTTATTGGCCCTTTAAGTTGGGAATCTTCACTCTCATCTATACCTATTATCCTCAGGTTTGGTCTCCTTATTGTATCCTGGATTTCCTGGATATTTTGTGTTAAGAACTTTTTGCATTTTGCGTTTTCTTTGACAATTGTGTCAATATTTTCTATGGTATCTTCTGTACCTGAGATTCTCTCTTTTATCTCTTGTATTCTGTTGGTGATGCTTGAGTCTATGACTCCTGATTTCTTTCTTAGGTTTTCTATCTCTAGTGTAGTCTCTCTTTGTGATTTCTTTATTGTTTCTACTTCCATTTTTTTATGTCCTGGATGGTTTTGTTCAATTCCTTCACCTGTTTGGTTGTGTTCTGTTGTAATTCTTTAAGATATTTTTGTGTTTCCTCTTCAAGGGCTTCTACCTGTTTACATGTGTTCTCTTCAATTTCTTTGAGGGTGTTATTTATGTTTTCTTAAATTTCTTTATCATCATAATTAGAAGTGATTTTAAATCTGAATCTTGCTTTCCTAGTGATATGGGGAATTCAGTACTTTCTTGTATGGGAGAACTAGGTTCTAATGATGCCAAGTACCCTGGGTTGCTGATGCTTATGTTCTTGAGCTTGCCTTTTGCTATCTGGATCTCCTAAGTGCTACCTGCCCTGTCTGACTGGAGCCTGTTTTTCCTATTATCTTGGTTGTATCAGAACTGTGTGGGATGGGTGTTACTACTTCGGTTAGAGCTGGGGCCCAAGATCTGCTCAATGCTCAGGCGCAGACAGGAAGGAACCAGTACTCTGGGCCAGGAGTGACTTCCTGGGTCCTAGTGGGTCATAGTTACTCCCTATTTGGGGCAGGCATTGCTGTCTGCTAACCTAAGATACTGCCTGGGTTAGAGCTCCTGGGAGGCCTGCTTCCTCTGGGTTCTGTGAGATTGGGGGCAGAGCTGTGGCCTGGGATCTGTTCAGTGCTCAGGCCCAGACTGGAAGGCAAGTTGATGTATTTATGTATTTATTTCTTTACTTACTTATTGGTTTCTCTTTTTCTTTATTTTATTTTATTTTATATTTTATTTACATTTTAGATGTTATTCCCTTTCCCCACTCCCCCCACCCCCACCCAGGAACCCCTATCCCATCTCCCTTCCTCCTGTTTCTATGAGAGTATGCCCCCAACTACCCACCCTCCCACCCACTCCCACCTCCCTGCTCTCAAATTCTTCCACACTGGGGTATCCAGCCTTCACAGGAACAAGGACCTCCTCTCTCACCATCCTTCCCTACATATACAGCTGGAGCCATGGGACTCTCTCTATGTGCTCTAATTTTTTTTCTAATTGCTCTGGCTAGGACTTCCAGAACTATATTGAAAAGGTAGAGAGAGAGAGAGTGGGCAGCTTTGTCTAGTCCCTGATTTTAGTGGAATTGCTTCAAGTTTCTTTCCATTTAGTTTGATATTGGCTACTGGCTTGCTGTATATTTCTTTTTCTATGTTTAAGTATGGGCCTTGCATTCCTGATCTTTCCAAGACTTTTACAATGAAGGGATGTTGAATTTTTTCAAATGCTTTCTCAGCATCTAGTGAGATGATCATGTGGTTTTTTCTTTGAATTTGTTTATATAGTGGATTATATTGATGGATTTCTGAATATTGAGCCATCCCTGCATTCCTGGGATAAAGCCTAGTTGATCATGATGGATGATTGTTTTGAAGTGTTCTTGGATTTGGTTTGTGAGAATTTTATTGAGTATTTTTGCATGGATATTCATAAGGGAGATTGGTCTGAAGTTCTCTTTCTTTGTTGGATCTTTTTGTGTTGTAGATATGAGGGTAATTGTGGCTTCATAGAACAAATTGGGTAGTGTTCCTTCTGTTTCTATTTTGTGGAATAGTTTGAAGAGAATTGGTATTAGGTCTTCCTGGAAGGTCTGATAGAATTCTGCACTAAAACCATCTGGTCCTGGGCTTATTTTGGGGGAGACTTTTAATGACTGCTGCTATTTCTTTAGGGGTTATGGGACTGTTTAGATGGTTTATCTGGTTCTGATTTAACTTTGGTAACTGGAATTTGTCTAAAAAATTGTTCATTTCATCCAGATTTTCCAATTTTGTTGAGTATAGGCTTTTGTAGTAGAATCTGATGATTTTTTTAATTTCCTCAGTTACTGTTATGTCTTCCTTTTTGGTTCTGGTTTTATTAATTTGAATACTATCTCTGTGCTCTCTGGTTAGTTTGGATAAGAGTTTATCTATCTTGTTGATTTTCTCAAAGAACCACTCCTGGGTTTGTTGATTCTTTTTATAGTTCTTTTTGTTTCTACTTGGTTGACTTCAGCCCTGAGTATGATTATTTTCTGCTGTCTACTCCTCTTGGGTGTATTTGCTTCTTTTTCTAGAGCTTTCAGGTGTGCTGTCAAGCTGCTAGTGTATGTTCTCTCCCTTTGGGATTTCTTTATTGTTTCTACTTCCATTTTTAGAATCTGGATGGTTTTGTTTAATTCCTTCACCTGTTTGGTTGTGTTTTCTTACAATTCTTTAAGGGATGTTTGTGTTTCCTGTTTAAGGGCTTCTACCTGTTTATCTGTGGTCTCCTGTATTTCTTTAAGGGAGTTATTTATGTCCTTCTTAAAGTCCTCTATCATCATCAAGAGAAGTGATTTTAATTCTGAATTCTGCTTTTCTAGTATGATGGGGTGTCCAGGACTTGTTATGGTGGGAGAACTGGGTTCTGATGATGTCATGTAACCTTGGATTCTGTTGTTTATGTTCTTGCCCTTGCCTTTTGTTATCTGGTTATCTCTAATGCTACCTGCACTCACTGTCTCTGACTGGAGCTTGTCTTTCTAGTTATTTTCCTTATGTTAGAACTCCTCAGAGTCCAGATGTCTCTGTGATTCTGTGATCCTGAGCTCCTTCGTGGAAGAGCTCCTGGAACTCAGGTTGCTTCTGGGATCCTGAAATCCTGCTGCTCTGAGTGCAGTGGTTCCTCTAGGATGGCTCAGGATATATTGTCTTCATGGGAGCAGACCAGTTTGGTGTCTGCCCCAGCCAAAAGGACCAAGGGATGGGCAGAATGGGAGTGGTATTCTGGAGGAGTGGGGTCTGGATGGGTGATTGGTCCTAAGTGTCCCAGGCTCCCAGTTGCAGCTCTGGGGCATAGGGTTGTGGGAGAGAGTTCTTACCCAATGTTCTGAGTGCAGTGGTTCCTCTAGGATGGCTTAGGATATGGTGTCTTCATGGAAGCAGACCAGCTAGTTGTCTGCCCCAGCAAAAGGAACAAGCAAGGGGCCCATACTTTAAATTTTTTATTTAATCATTTTTTCAGTACAGATCCACCCTCTGACTGTTCTACATCACATACTTCCTCCCACACCCCCCTTCACTTCTCCACAAGGATGTCCCCACCTTCCAACCTTCCACCCCACCAGATATCTCTACTCCCTGAGGTCTCTCGATTTGATTTCTGAGAGTCTCCCACCTCCCAGGCCTTTGGTACATTCTGGAGAGCCCCCCCCCCCCCCCCACTTTCTAATTCCTGAGGTTGCCTGTTTCCATACTTTCTGCTCGCCTTTAGGGTTTCAGTCCTGTTCCCCCTATCCAATACCTGATCATATTCCCCTCTTCCCCTTCCTGTCTCCTTTCCCACTCAGGTCCCTCCCTCCCTCTGCCTCCTGTAATTGCTTTCCTCTCCCTCTCAAGTGGGATTGAGGCATCCTCACTTGGGCCCTTCTGTTTGTTAACCTTTTTAAGTTCTGTGGTGGTAACCTGAGTGTTCTGCACTTTTTTTTGGTTAATATCCACTTATTAGTGAGTACATACCATGCGTGTTGTTTTTGGGTTTTAAAAATTAGTTGCGATCAGACTGGGTAAGTGACCAGATTGTTAGTAAGTTGCCAGGCTAGTGTGGTGTTAGGTTGTTTTTAAAAGTATTGGTTCTATCCAGAGCAGAAAACTGTAGTGCTCTGCATTCTGAGCTCATACATAATAATTGCCATTTTGTCTCTCTAAAATGGACTTTACAGGAGTGGGAGGATGGTCATAAGTATGGTTTTATGAGATGCATCATTATCCATGGTTATAATAAGAGCCCTGTAGGTATGTATAGTCATTTAACTAAAGACCAGAATGTTGTGAACTAGTGTATGCTATGAGTTGCTATCCTTTGTTAGCCAATCATTGAGAATTATGCTAAAAACAGTGTTTTGCTCAATCATTTTGTGTATCCATATTCATATATTTGGATTCTGTGCTTTTGGGATATCTTAAATAATTGGCACTAGTACAGAAGAAATTTGAATCAGGATTCTCTTTTTAAGTCTAAACCCCAAATAATGGTTATCTAAGTTGTATAATGGACATTTATTATTGTTGTTGTTGTTGTTGAAAGTAGACTCATGGAGATATGATTGGTATTCCCAAGGTCAAGACTCTGACTAAGGAAGAATTTACAAATTCTCCATTATAAGTGCTCATCAGAGAGTCAGCTGAGAGTGTTCTCTGCATCCATTCTCTCAAGACCGTTTAGCAGACATTAATCAGGTGCAAGTTTATGGGATGTGCAGGGATAGTTCACAGACCTCAAATCATTAGAAACTTGTTAGTCTTCAAAGATACTTTCTACAATTTGACAAGAATACCTTACCTGTCCTTAACATGTGCATATGCTGTTACTATTCAGTTTTGTAGAATGTTTTATGTCTATTATGCCTTTTTCAATCTGGCATATAGTAAAAAAATTATATTAAAGATCACATTAATTAAGTTAGGTGAGATATGACAGTGAGCAAACACAGGAATGGGGGACAGGACAAGGTAATAAACACACCAATGCTGATGTTTAAATTCAACTATATCTTGTGATATCCTAAATCTGTCAGTAAAATTTAATTTAAAAAAAGTGGCATGAAATACATAGAAAATACTAGAACATATGATTTTTATTATTGCTAAATAGCTCAGTGACAACCCGGAATCCTGGTGTTTTTATAATTTGATATATAACAGTTCTCAAAAAATTATGTCTGGTGTCTTATGTCTCTCATTTAAAATACCATTAAAATGTAGGATTTGGTTTGGAAATAAATTATTCTGGCACAATAAAAATAATATAGAAATATGGTTAGGGAATATAAATTCATTTTTGGACATAATTTTGTCACTATATTGAAACTTAAGCATAAAATTAAAAGAATCTTAATTTTGAACTCATTTTATTTAAAACACTTTATAGATTTATTTTATTATATATGTGTCATTGTTTTAGGTACCTGAGATTTAATCCAGGGCCTTGTAAATGATTAGCAAATATTCTGACTGAACCAACCTTCTAGCTCCTACTTATTATTTTTCAAGTCACTAAACCTGGCTTGCATTATTGCAACCTTACTTCCAATGCTTTTACCTCTTTTTTACCTCACTGGCTTTTAAAAATTCCCTCGTTTTCTTTTCTGACCCCATATGCTTTATATTATCCACACTGCTGACAGAGGAGAATATCAAGAAAATGTACTTTAAAAGTACCTTTACCATGACACTCTATGGAAGAATTAGAAAGTAAAGGAAACTGATATTGGAGGGAGGATGTGTGGAATTCAAGAGAAACTACCACTTGCCTTTTGTTTGGTCGTTTGAGTACTCACTATATAGCCCACACTGGCTGCTAAATGCTGGAATCACAGCATACACCACTTTCTGGACTCAATTGTCTTTTGAAGAACTTTCCAGAGGCAGTTGTGCTTTGCTCTCAAAGGAGGTGGCCTACATGGCACTGGACAGGGCACCTATGAAATATTTGGGGAAAGGGAGCTGGGACGAGGACATGGGTGAAGTGGACATTTTAGATTGTGCCTGACAAAGTTCTTCACAGATAGTGACTGCCAGTGGGCCACTGGATGGGAGAAAATTATGTTCATGGCTTTAAGTGTTTGTTCTCCTTTGAAGAAGTCAGGCTTAGCCAGATGGATTGTATCCAGAAAACAATTAAATGTTACTATCCTTCCTCTTGTTCACTTTTCTGGGAAGGAAGTGGTATGTTCTTTTGGAGAAAGCTTCAGGGCTTGGCACCAGAAAGCAGCCCTACCCAGGAGCCATAAACTTGTCATTTGGAAAGGATTCAAAAATGTACTGCTTATGGTTATCAACCTGAGGCTCTTGGGCTGCCAAGGCAATGCTTCTTAAGGGCTTTAGATCTTTTTGTTATACAAACTACTGAGGCCACTTGAGAGCTTTGGTTTATATTTGCTATTTAGAGATGAACCAGAAGAGTTTTAACATCCTAGAACACTCAACTGGCTAAGACTGTCACATGTACAGAGCCAGTGTGTTTTATGTGGCCCCTGGAAAGCTTGCTTCTGACTGGAGAGGTAACAAGAGTGAAAAGCCATTGGCATCACGGTGTTACTCTAAAAAGTCTAGAATTTGTGAATCCCCTCAATGTGCCTCTGGGAACACACGGAGAACTCTATCTCTGGGTCTATGAGTGAATGGAGAGTTGAGATCTTAGATGGGTGTAAAAATTGTCTTTAACTTTGCTTATTTCTAACAGGAGTCTGCCATTCTTTTATTATTATTATTATTATAGACAACTCGAAGCAGTTAAGAGTGCGTTGACTTTGTTACCAATAGAAATAAATCACAGATATGTCCCTAGCATAGTAAATTATTATAGATGTTTTGATACTTTTATGTTAGGGCAGTTATCAGATCTGCTGCTGGATATTAGTAATGTGTTAAGGAAGTATATGTGTTACTATCCTATAAATGAGTATTATTTTGTTAATATGTCCTGTAGTGCCATGTCTTTTTTATGTATCTAAGAGTATTATTGTTTTGAGACAAGCCCAATGGCACATGCAAGGGTGAGAGGGCCTCAGTATTTTCTAGCTTCTGGTTTATTGTCCTCATGGAAATGGATTGGTTGGGGAACTGGAAATACTGATGAGGTCCTGAAAAGTCTGTGTAAGGAGCCAATTAAGGCGTGTAGTGTTGAGAGGCTGGATGTGGTATAGGCTGCTTCCCTGTCTTGTTCTCACATGGGGTCCGTAATGAGGTGATGTGGTTTGTGGTTTGCTGTTATTCTAAGGCAGCCTTTAGCATTGTACTGTCTAGCTGGGAATCAGACATTTGCCTTCTGGTCTGAGGAATTAGCCATGCTTCTTTTCTTAGAGAGTCTGAAATTGCTGTCTGGCTTAAAAAGCTTGTTCGTCTTAGTCTGGCATTAGAAGATCTTGCTTGAAATACTCTGTTAATGACAACCATCTCTGAATTGTCAATGTTTAAGAATGAATGTGGGATGCTCAGGGCATTCTGAATTAAATCTAGAGCATGAGCCAAGAAATGAGTAAATAAAAAATATTGAAGCTCTTCCTTGCACTAGTGGAAGTAAGCTGGTTGGCGTTTTTCAGAACAGTTTAAGAGGCAGGTTGGGAAATGATTCTAAAGGGACATAGCCTTGCCCTTTGGGTTTCATTCTTCACTTTTTTTCTTTGTGGATACTCTTTGAAATATAAGTTTGAAATATAATAAGTAGTCAATTAGTAGTGGTCATGTTACATTTGTTTTACGCAGAGTAGCTGTGGGATCCTGGGTTAACATTCCAGTATTCATATTCTAGCCTCTGTATTAAGTACTATAGGACTTCCCAGTGTAAGTGTTCTAGAGTAACCGAAAACTTTGGGATGTGCTCACTTACTATAATTTATTATGTACTGAGTATGTGTCAAAGATTTATTAAGTTTGAGGGGTCCAGTGAAGCATGTTATGTGCTCCCAGATCACAAGGGGTTTACAGCCTAGATTTTCACCAGCAAGTGAAGATTTAGGCAGGATGAATTTGCCGGGGTTAAATCGCTAGAAATCTAGAAAAAGGTGAAATGGGTGTTGAGCAAAAGCCTTTCCTACTTTATATAGATTGTGATTTCATGGTCATTTAGTAATAGTGGGGCTACTCGTGGTGTTGGTTGGCACATAGAAAAGTGTGGTCCTCAATACCTTCGCATAATAAATACTAGCTCCCCTATACTTTACGGTACAACCTACACCATAGTTCCGTGTCCCTTAAACATCAATAAAGTGAAAAGATGCAACTATGTACAAAGTGACAGGGGCTATAGCAGAGCACAGTTAGTGTTTTATGACATGGACATGTGACAGTTGGGTATAGGAGTTGAGGGCAAGTTTCATGAGGAAGTGATGGACCTGAGGGTTGGACTTGAGGGTTGAGCAGGCATTTACAAAGTAGAGAAATGAGAGGGTGCTGGCAGGTTGTGGTTTGGATTCTGATTTGGAACATAAGTCTATTTCAAATGTTGAATGTCTGGGCTGGAAAGACTTCATTTTGTGAATGTGCAACTATAATGAGATGTTAATGAAGTGTTATGGGTTTTGCTTTTTGATGTTATGTCTTATTTGTAGCTTTTCTCCAATTTTGTATTTATATTTTCTATATGTGTTTTAGAAAGAACACCCAGGTTAATGCCTGAAGAAGGAAGCATGTATTACCCACGGGTGCAGCATTACCGAGAGCTTCTTGACTCCTTGCCAATGGATGCTTACACGCATGGCTGCATTTTGCATCCTGAGCTCACTGTGGATTCCATGATCCCAGCTTATGCAACCACAAGGATTCGCAGTATGTAAAAATCCCAAAGGCCGGGGACTGATTCTGCTTGAAGTTTTGTATCATTTTGAGACTTGCTATATCTTCTGGTCACTCAGGGAAGATGGGGAAATAGGATTGTTGAGTTTGTTTCATGAACATGCATGGGACTGCATCAATTCAATAACCTGTTAGGTTAATCTATTCCTGAGTTTAACTAGATATATATTATGTATCAGGTGAAATTTGTCAGCTTTTGGTCTTAAGGTCAAACGTGGATAAAGTTAGAAAGGTGACTGATAGGAAGGCTGAGAACATGACATGTTCTCAGAAAGATGAACTGGGAATCTGAATAGCTGGCATCTTTTTGGATATATGGGTGACTCAGGTCACACACTTCATGAAGGGAAGAAGCTGGGTGAGAGGATGTGTAGCTATCACCTGTGTTCAATGATTAGAAAGTTTCTGAGATTGAGTGGTGATATCCAGCTTCTTCCCTACTTCTGTCCTGAGGATAGGTAGCGTCAGTATGTGAGATGTGCAGCAGGAGAGCGTGTGTCTTGCAGCATGGTTGGCTATGGCTAGGAAGGACAGAGGTGGCACTGGTCACACTCAGGAGTGTTTCGAGACACTTAATCCCAAGTCTTCTAAACACAGAAACCATGTTTTTTTTTTTTTTTTTTTTTTTTTTTATGATGTCTCACCTTGTTGGTTTTTATTACTTTTTCCTTGTTCCTTTTTGATACTTTTTCTTTTCCCATCTCTTGTTTTCTCCATTTCTCCTCTTCTCTCTCCTCTCCACTTCCCTCTCTCCTGTTCACCCCTGCATTCTCCCCTCTCCTCTCCCCTGCCCTCTCCCTAGAATTCTATGTCCTTATATTCTTCTTATTTCTCTTCCTAAGTGTTTATAATGTGATTTGAAATACAAACTGACTACAGCCTTATAGTTAACATTATTTTAAACAAGGTTTTCCCTTCCTTTCATCAGAGAAAGTGGAGCGTCACAGAAGTGTAAAGCAGCCCAGTGACACAGAGCATGAAGGTGCCAAGCTTTGCTGGAGCTGCCCACAACAGCTTCTCATGAAATCCTTAGACTGTGTGCTAGATATTTTCTCAATACATTTTAAATGGGGAAAGTGAGGCATGCAAAGTATATCCAAGGTATCAATAGGCCACCAGTCCCAGAACCCACATTCTCACCAGGATATGCCCCTACTTCTCCTTGTGTTTGTGTCACGAGGGGGCGAATGTTTTTATTGTTTCAAAATGTTTTTATTATCAGGCCAGATTGGTAACACAGAGTCTGAACTGAAGAAACTTGCTGAAGAAAACCCTGACTTACAAGAGGCATACATAGCCAAGCAGAAGCGACTTAAGGTAAGTGCCAGGCTCTCCATATTTCACACCACTTATTCCTTCCAAAAAAGAAGAGTGTTGTTTCTAGAACATCTCTGTACTATTGTAGATCATTGGCTCCTGTGAACTGTGCTCTACTCTTAGACATATTCAGCAGCGTATGAGCCAGGAGGATCACTTAGTTCCAGGCCATCCTGGGTTACAAAGTGAGATACAGTTTCAGATACTCCCAAACAAAAACACGCTTTTGAGAAAAAAAAATCTTTATTATGTTTGATAATCAGACTCATTGATAATTATTTGATAAGGAGCTATTGATCGTGGAAGGTGATGCATACAAGTTTTGGTTAATATAATATAGGAATCTCTCAGCAGGCAGTCTGCCTCTTTAAGGGCTCCGTATCTTGGGTGACTTGTTCTGCCATCATGAGGACATGATGTAATCATCAGTCTTTCACCTTCTGTTGGTCTTTGGCACATTCCCAGGCAGCACATGGAAGCTTTTCCTGTATCTTGCATATCACAAGCAGCACTCACACTCTCCCTCAGTTCCTGCCTTCCTTTGATCCTCTCTTAGCTAGATTGGCTCCGAGTCCACCCTCCATAGTCATTCTCCTTACCTTCCACAATCACCTTTAGACTTCTCTTACGTTCTTTCTTTCCCCTTTTGGTATGTGCATATTTGTGTGTGTATGTGCAGGTGCACATGTTTCTGCATGTAGAGGCAAGAAGTAGCAATAGGTGTTCCTCAGGACCCTCTCACCTTATTTTTGAGACAACATCTCTTATTGACTTGGGACTCCCTGATTTGGCTAGGCAAGCTAAAGTCCAGAGGTCTGCCTGTCTCTGTCTCCTCAATCTGGTGTTACAAAAGTGTTCTGCTACTCTTAGCCTTTTGAAAACAGGGTCTAGTTCTTGGACTCTGGTCATCATGCTTTCAAGATAAGCATTTCACAGACTGGGCTATCTCTCCAATACCTGCTTTTTCTTGATGCTCTCATTAGTCACCTAAGGCACCTCAAATTCTATTCTTGAGTTGAAGGCTAGAGGAGAATTTTTGTGTTTCTCATGTTGTTTGTCCTTACTGGTTAACTGGCCTCCCAGGAGTGAACAGTAAGTCCTGGTTCTGCTCCTGAGATGACCTCATAGCTGAGCTATTTCCTCATTTTGCTCTTGCTCTACAAAGTTATTTTATATCTCCCCCATTTAAAAACTATGTAAAATGAACAGGTATTAATCTAAAAGTATGCATGTATATGTATGTAAAATCTACTTTGTATATTATAGTTTTCTTGTTGTTGTTAGTACCATAAATAGTTTCCTTTTGGGTTGTTAATTAGTCAAAGCTGCTTGATCACGACAATGTCAAATACTTGAAGAAAATTCTTGATGAGTTGGAGAAGGTCTTGGATCAGGTGGAAACTGAGTTACAAAGAAGAAGTGAAGAAACTCCAGGTAGGTCTCATTGGCATTCTTTTGGATCAAACCCTTAGGGCATTTGTAGGAACAGTCCCATACCCCTCCAACCATGTTCTATAATCTGTTTCTGGGGTTGTTTCTATTCAGAGGCAGTTTTAAATATGCTATTTCATTGAGGCGAACTCTGGAATCAAGTTGTAATCTAGTTTGTTATCTACGAGAAATGTGACTCAAGAAAGGTTTTCTGCACATTTTCAATGATGACAGGGAGATGTGACCTTAACCAGTCTCACAAGTCATATTTAGAGTGGATTGGTTAAATAACCCAGATAATTTCTTGTATGTCCTCTCTGGTTTTTGCCTCAGTTAGAGAACTAGCTTGACTCTAAAGTATAAAGTCATAGCAAGTGGCAGCAGGTGAGTATAGTGGGCTCCAGAACATCTGTAGATTGCATCTGTGAGCTTCATCAACTAGCCATGTTTCATGTTTATACATGGAGGTTCTTTGTGCATCTTAATTGAGGACAATGTTATCCGAAACTTCTTTCACAACAGGGGCACAGTTGGGTTTGATGGCTCTCACCTGCCATCCCAGTACTAGTGAGGTTGAGGCAGAGGCATTGCCAGCAGTTGAAGAACTTTCAAAGACAAAGAGTAAACCCTTGTATTTAAAAAAAATCTTAAAAGAAATAAAAAGAAAGAATGACTTCCTTCTACTTTAAGGAAATGTAACTATTCTTCTGTTCTCTGAGGGTTGATTGGTTTCAGAAGCAACTGAAGATACCATACTCCATGGTAGTCAGGTCCTTTATGTGAAATGATTTGGTATTTAGATATCTTCCTGTATACTTGTAGTCATTGTTGATTACTTTTAATATGTAGTATAATGTGAAGGGCATGCAAATAGCTTTTATGGTGTATTGTATAAATGGTAATGACTGGAAACACAGGGACTTTCGTGCTGACAGATGTCAAACAAGTCTCTGTGAGTTTGGGATAACTTTGCATGACTGTGATGGTCAAGATGACATGTGATTGTCTTTTCCCTTAGGGCTCAGACTGCAAATGGGAGCTGTCTGTCTGTATAATGCTTGTCCCTAATTTTCATTCCCTTTCTCTGATTAGAGGAAGGCAACCAGCCTTGGCTCTGTGGAGAATCCTTTACACTGGCAGACGTCTCTCTGGCTGTTACGTTGCATCGGCTGAAGTTCCTGGGGTTTGCAAGGAGGAACTGGGGACATGGAAAGAGACCGAACTTGGAAACCTATTATGAGCGTGTCTTGAAGAGAAAAACATTTAACAAAGTTTTAGGACATGTCAACAATATATTAATCTCTGCAGTGCTGCCAACAGCATTCCGGGTGGCCAAGAAAAGGGCCCCGAAAGTTCTTGGCAGCACCCTTGTGGTTGGTTTGCTCGTAGGAATGGGATATTTTGCATTTATGCTTTTCAGAAGGAGACTTGGCAGCATGATATTAGCACTTAGACCCAGACCAAATTATTTCTAGGTTTGCTGGGCTCTGTGGTAGCAGCACATCTAACGACTTCACTAGACCCCCATCCACTTGTCCAGACCCAGTGAAGACTTAATTTTGGCAACTAGTAGAAAGCATACTTTATTTTATTCATTGGGGAGTTCATGTGGGGAAAGGAATTAATGATATGTTTCCCCTCCCTCTCTCTCCCTTCCTTTCTTTTTTTTTTTTTTGTAGACAACATGACTTACTTCTAATCTATCCCCAAAGGTCAGTGTAACTGCTGACAGGAGACCTTTGATGGAGATTGCCAGTTCATGTTCTCAGTTATTTTTTGAGAGGTTGTAACTAGGAGCAGAGAGTAATAATAACACATGGCTGCTCATAGTGCTTCACCTGGTGACTGCAGTCCTGGGTGTGGAACAGTTGCAGGATCCTTCTCTGGCACTCAGAAGTCATCTTTGTTACACTAGACACGGCTCATACACAAACAGGACACTGTACTGTTCCATCTTCCACTAGCATCTTTAGGCATAAGTAAAGGAGAAAATGGGAAAGGGGAGAAGGAAAACGAGAGAATGAAGTACATCTAGAACAGAGCAATAGGCAGTAACTTCCAGTGGCCTCTACTGCTGTCCACGGGTGCCTCTCTCCTTGGGAAACTCCTACTTGTGGTCATGCTTCCTCCTTAACTGAGAACTGTTAGGAGGGAGGAGAGGGTTGGGAAGTTAGTGGGGATAGTATACTGGGGAGAAACCTACACACTGCATAGAAAACACTTCATTTGACCTTAATTATGAGTTACACTTGTTGATTTAATAAGATTAACTTATTATGTACTTGACCATGAGGTGCCCATTAAAACATATATGTTACCACTTATATGGATGTCTAAAGGGGTAGTAGGGTAGTCTTCATGGCTCCCATGACCATGTGAGATTCTTTCCTGTAGATGACTGGGTTCAGTCCTGGAGCTTATAGCCCTCTTTATACATATAAGTAATATATAGATGAATGTCTCAGGTAAATGTTGTGGCTTGTGGCTGGTAGTGGATAATTGACAAGAGCTAAATATGCTTATTTTCATTTGGGGAGACTGGTACATTCATGTACAAACTGTTGGTCAGGCTTTGTATTTTTTTTTATGATTATTGACAAAGCTTTAAATTAAAGAAAAAAAGGAAAAGCTAGCATTAGACATTGACAGTTAATTTGAGAGAGATGAAATATATAGCTAGTTATGCCCACCCATATTCATCCATGTATGCTTAAGTACTTGGGGGATATCTCAGTCCATATGGAAGAGTCCTGGATGACCTAGGAACAACTACTGGACTATAATTCGTGATTTGTGCTCAGGAAAAACCTATTGAAGTAGCGAGGCAGTTTTCCTGGAGCTGGCTGTCAAAGCCTTAGGAGAAGCTTCAGGAATCTGATGGGAAGCTAGTCCAAAGACTGTGCGTAAAGAGAAAGCCTGCTTGGATGGCCTCAGGGGTGCTATGCACAGAGCCAGAGAATGTACTGACTTTTCATTAACAGCAAAACGCCACAACTAGTAAACAATGGGTTTCTGATGGTAAAAAAACAATTCTGTAATTCCATTTTGATTCTATTATTCATTTCATAATCCAGATGTACTAAAAAATACCCCACATGAGCAGGATGTGCCTTGTTTGTCAAAACAAAACAACAACATCAAAATAAAAAACCCTAACACCCCCATGTGAACTCAGATCAATGATGATGAAATGCACGCAGCTTTCATGCCATCTTCCTCTGCCCATCAGTGTGTCATGCAAAGTGTCTGAATCTGCTTATTGCTAGGGCATCGCTGTCATCGTATTTCTACAACAGCCATAAAACTAACTGACTAGTAATTCAGAATTTCTTACAATATTCTGATAGAAATAAAAAGTGAGGCACAAAGAAGTAACAATGGGAATTTTGTAAAAAAAAAAAAAAATTGAATCTACAAAAGGTATTTATTTACCTGTGAAATGATTGTTCAAGAGTAACTTTTAATTCAATATATGTTGTTATGGAATCAGGAAATCACTGGGAAATTATAATTTTCAAATGTAATTTATGTGAAACTAGATGTGTGCCCGTGTTAAAGGTGAAGCATCTGAGCCTCTTCAATGGTTTATATAGGTAGGTATTTTTGACATTTGTGCTTTAAACATATTTGTCTATTGATAACACCCTGACCACTAGATGTCGCTGCTCACCCAGTAGTCTAAGACCATTCCATTAGGTTCAGCATGTGTGAAAGGTTTCAAGTGAAGATTAAACATTAATGACCTTAGTTTCTGAAGTGAGGGCATCTTCATCAAAATTAGTCACCTGTGAAAAAGCTTGAGGCAAATGTAGTATTGATTTCTTATGCTTTATGAGTGATGACAGCACTGCATGATATTAAACTAAGGAGGTGCACAGCCGCTGTTAGCTAAAGAGGCACTTGAATGTATCTTTTCAGGATCACTGGTAACTGGCCAATGTGCTTCTCATGGGAAAAAAAAGTATAAATGCCACCGTTAGAAAATGCCCAAGGCATTAAAAGGTTATGTTGTCTATGTCTTTCTTATTACACATGTACACTATTTTATTGGTACTGCCATTATATACCTTTTGATTCTCAAAACTGGTGAACTGCTTGCTCAAGTTTTAGTAATTATTGCTATTGATATCAAAGTTGTAATGGTGTTGTTGATTGACATGGGGAATTAAAGATATTATTCTGTCTATAAGATCAATAAAAATAATTTGAAAATAAATGTTTTCTGGGCCACAAAGAGCTACTTTTAAAATCTTTTAAAATTACATATTTTCACTTAAAAATAAAAGCATCTGGACTGGGGTTGCTCAGTGTGGAACACTCATCAGCATACAGAAGGCTTGGATTTAATCCCGGCATTGAAAAAGAAAGAACAGGAAAACGTTGAGAAGTAGTACAGGAAAGTAAGCAGTGTGGTTCTAAGGATGTGCGGTTGTGTCATGCTTTCCTTGTAAGTCACTGAGTCCATTGAAGTGCACACTTTAAGGCTACACTGAGCAGCAGCCTGAAGAGGCATGTTGATGTTAGTTATTAGAGCAGGGAACTTGAATCACATCTAAGATGAGCACCAAGTGGGGGGGGGGGGCTATGAATTGTTCTCAGGATAATTTATGTTTTGACACAGCCATGTCTCTTCTTTTAATTGGGTATGGATTGTGAACATAGAAACTACCACCTGCATTTCCAGCCTCAGTAAGCATAGCAACTACAAACTGAGTACTATTTTAATGTTATCCTGACACAAAGTAAGCAGATCTTATCTTCTTTGAATTCACCAAACGAAAGTCAATACCCATAGAATACCAAGTGAATGTGTAACTCATGTCAGAGAAGAAAAAAGGCACCACTGTAAAAACACAAAGGGAAATTTAATACAACAGAAATAGTGTTAGGCTTAAGCTGTGTATTATTTATATCAAACGCTGGCTCGTTTATTTTGTTTTCTGCACTAACATCAGAATATCTTGCTTCCCCAGTGCTGTCAAAGAGTTGTTTTAGGAGGTAAGGCAGCGGATTCTAAGTCAATTGAACAAAGTCAATAGTGTACAAGGATAGCGGTTTGCTTTACTTATTTGTTACATTATGAAAATGAAGGAAGATGGAAAGAACTCACTGGAGGGTGAGCACACCCAAGAAAGCTGAAGCATGAGTTTGGAGGATGGAGGACCCAAGAATGGGTGAGAAGATAGAGGGAGCAAAGTAGAACAGACTCCCTGGTTGAGACATCAGAGCCATGTCAGTCAGGACGCATAATACACAAGCAGTGGGCAATGATCTACTCCTGTGCAAGTAGAGGGGTTACTGTAACCTCAGATGCCTTGTCAGAAACCATATCCAGGGGGCTTATATGTGCTTTACTCACTACCTAAACATTGGCTCCTCAACAACAGCATTGCAGTGTTGTTAAACTCGCACAGTGCAAGAAGCCAGGCATATGCGTGAAAGTGTGAAGTTGCAAGTGAAATATAATGTAAACTGTTGGAGTTCTGTGATAAGAGAAAAACCACATGTATACTTCAATCCTCAATCATGTCATTTTGGGTGTGTAGAGAGGTGGCCAGTGTGTACAGTTTTATATGAGATTAAATTATATTTTGAATTTAACAATTTGGTAGCCAGTAGTTACCCGTACAGTCATCAAACCATCACCATGTTAATAAGCATATGACATTTGCAGGCATTTTACATTTGTTGACTTTGTTCATAAAACAAACACTTTCATTAAGACAATTAAACGCAGAAGAGGATGCATTATAAAAATGGCTTCAAAGTCTGTCCTTGTTGTCTTTGACGTTCCTCCAGCAATGCCACCTCTGAAAGCAACCCAAACAGTGTCACCAACAGCGGACCAGGGACTTAGATACCTGAGAATAGGGGGGTCATCTCCCAGAAACTACTGCAGGGATCAAATGCAGGCTGTCATGCTTGCTGGGCAGGCACTTTGCTGACTGGACTATCCCTTGCCCCATTACACTCTCCATTTCCCATGTTCTTTACAGTTTCATCTCAGCATCCATTTTCTAGTTCTGTGACCTACAAGCACGTGTTTAAAAGTCACACATCCCAATTTTAAATTTAGGATTTTCAAGTGTGATTTATTTTACAATTTCCAATTGCGTTACATAAAGGAATATAATTCATAGTAATATTTTTTTCTTCAAAGAATACTCAAGGCCCAGATGTAGTCATTGATGACTTCTTCACATTTTCAGTAAGAAATCGAAGCTCTACGCACACTTTTCAGAAGACAGAATGAGATGCCTCCAAAAATATTTCTGAAGACCAATGTGACTGTGGTGTCAAAACCTAGAAAAAAAGAAATAAATATCCTCCATGAATATTTTTTCGTGTGTTTTGGCACTGAAAGAAATTTAAATAAATGTGAGAGGAACAATGAGCTCACATATGGACTCAAATCCAGTTGTAATCCATTAGTGTCTCAGAACTCTGAACCTGTTCTGTATCTGATGGGTAATGATTACCCCTAATAAAACTGTCAACAGCATTTTAGCAAACTGCTAATGCTAGTGAAAAGTTGTGCTTGTCAGTGGGACTGAATTGACTGCCTGGCCACTCCCTTGGGACTGACCTGACCACAGGACTCCAGGGCCTTCCCACAGATGCAGCTTCTGGATTTCCTAAGGGCACCTGTTGGGTCCACATAAAAGCTCCAAAATGAAAAAATTAGGGCCAGTCCTAGCGCATGAGAAAAAAAAATATGACTCCAAAGTCCAGTGTCCTAGTTAGGGTTACTATTGCTGTGGTGAAACACCATGGCCAAAGAAACTTGGTCAGATTTATTCAACTTACACCTCCATGTCACTGTTCATCATCAAAGGAAGTCAGGACAGGAACTCAAGCCGGGCAGATATCTGGAGGCAGGAGCTGATGTGGAGGCCATGGAAAGGTAATGTTTACTGGCTTGCTCCTTATGGCTTACTCAGCCTGTTTCTTATGGAACCCAGGACCACTAGGCCACAGGCAGTACTGCCCACAATGAGCCGGGCCCTCTCCCATCAATCAATAATTGGTGCCCTCCCAGCATGCCTACAGCCTGATCTTAAGGAGGCATTTCTTTTTTTTTTTTTTTTTGGTTGGATATTTTTAAATTTACATTTCAAATGTTATCCTCTTTCCTGGTTCCCATTGCCAAAACCCCCTTTCCCATCCTGCATCTCCTGCTTCTATGAGGGTGTTCCCTCACCCATACACTGACTCCCAGCTCCCCACTCTCAAATTCCCCTACTCTGGGTCATCGAGCTTTCATATGACCAAGAGCCTCTCCTCCCACTGATGCCTGACAAGGCCATCTTCTGTTACATATGTAGCTGGAGCCCTAGGTCCCCCCATATGTACTCCTTTGTTGGTGGTTTAGTCCCTGGGAGCTCTGGGGGGTCTGGTTGGTTGATATTGTTGTTCTTCCTATGGGGTTGCAAATCCCTTTAGCTCCTTCAGTCCTTTCTCTAACTCCTCAATTGGGTACCCCATTGGGGACCTCGTGCTCAGTCCAATGGTTGGTTGTGAGCATCCCCTCTCTATTTGTCAGGCTCTGGTAGAACCTTTTAGGAGACAACTACATCAGGCTCCTGTCAGCATGCACTTCTTGGCATCCATAATAGTGTCTGCATTTGGTGACTGTACATGAGTTGGGGCCCCAGGTGGGGCAGTCTCTGGATGGCTTTACTACAGTCTCTGCTCCACGCTTTGTCTACATATTTAATTCCATGAGAATTTTGTTCCCCTTTTAAAGAAGGACAGAAGTGCCCACACTTTTGTCTTTCTTCTTCTTGAGCTTCATGTGGTCTATGAATTGTATCTTGGGTATTCCGAGCATTTGGGATAATATCCACTTATCAATAAGTGCAAACCATGTGTGTTCTTTTGTGATTGGGTTACCTCACTCAGGATAATATTTTCTAGTTCCATCCATTTGCCTAAGAATTTCATGAATTCATTGTTTTTAAGAGCTGAGTAGTACTCCATTCTGTAAATAAACATTTTCTGTATTCATTCTTCTGTTGAAGAACATCTGGGTTCTTTCCAGCTTCTGACTATTATAAATAAGGCTGCTATGAACATAGTGGAGTATGTGTCTTTGTTATATGTTGGAGCATCTTTGGGTATATGCCCAGGAGTGGTATAGCTGGGTCCTCAGGTAATACTATGTCCAATTTTCTGAGGAACTGTTAGACTGTCATTGATTTCCACAACGTTTGTACCAGCTTGTAATCCCACCAACAATGGAGGAGTGTTTCTCTTTCTCCACATCCTCGACAGTATCTGCTGTCACCTGAGTTTTTGATCTTAGCCATTCAGTCAGGTGTGAGGTGGAATCTCAGGGTTGTTTTGATTTGCATTTCCCTGATGACTAAGGATGTTGAACATTTCTTTTAGGTTCTTCTTGGCCATTTGGTATTCCTCAGATGAGATTTTTGATAGTGTTATTTGATTCTCTGGAGCCTACCTTCTTAAGTTCTTTGTATATATTGGATATTAGCCCTCTTTCAGATGTAGGATTGGTAAAGATCTTTTCCTAGTCAGTTGATTGCTGTTTTGTCGTATTGACAGTGTCCTTAGCCTTACAGAAGCTTTGCAATTTTATGAGGTCCCATTTGTTGATTCTTGATCTTAGAGCATAAGCCATTGATGTTCTGTTCAGAAAAATTTTCCCTGTGCTCATGTATTCGGGGCTCTTCCCCAGTTTCTCTTCTATTAGTTTCAGTGTATATGGTTTTGTGTGAAGGTCCTTTATCCACTTGGACTTGAGCTTTGTACAAGGAGATAAGAAATGGATCAATTTGCATTCTTCAACATTCTGACCTTCAGTTGAACCAGGACCATTTGTTGAAAATGCTGTCTTTTTTCCACTGAATGGTTTTAGCTCCTTTGTAAAAGATCAAGTGACCATAGGAGTGTGGGTTCATTTCTGGGTCTTCAATTTTATTCCAGTGATCTACCTGCCTGTCTTTGTACCAATACCAAGCACTATGGCTCAGCAGTTTAAGGACAGGCTCACAACCAAAAATGTAAGGAGGCATTTTCTTAGTTAAGGCTCCCTCTCAGATGACTTTAGCTTGTGTCAAGTTGACATAAAACCATACACAACATTCAGGTAATGCCCATCCGTGCAGGAAGGGCACACTGCTTGCTTTCTTGGGTCCAAAGCAGTATCTACAAGGGAAGGGTTGAGAAGTTCAGTGGTGTCTATTCCATTAGGCCAGGCTCAACCATGGAAGATACTGTCATCGAACTAGTAGCAGTGTTCTCAAATTAGTATCAGTTCCTTAAGAGTCTAAACATGACTAGGCCAGCTGGCAGCATTCAACTGATGGAGGAAAGCTATATATAATTAATATAACATGAAGAGAAGTTTTGGGAGGTGAACCCCCAGTGTAACAGCTAACATATGTCATGTGTTTTGGAAAAGCAGTGTATTGGCAGCCTGTCGAGGTATTTCTTGTAAACTTGGAAAAAAAATGCCAGAGCACATGAGGAGAAACTGATAATGGCTTTTATAATGGTAAATTATGATCTTCCACTTAGTCTCTAAAGTAAACAAACTCTGAGACCAAAATTAAGTTACCTGAAGGGAGAAAAAACCCCCACAAAACCATCCTCCTTGAAGTTTCGGCACAAGGGTCTGGAGCGTCTCCTTTTTTCCCCAAAGGTCCCTTGGGCAGGTCCATCCCTTACTTATACTTGAGGTAAGTATACACATGAAAGCTCTGGACTGGAGCTGTTCTTCTTTTGCACTGAAGGGCCTCAGAAACTTGTATACATACACCTCAACCTGCTGGTTCAAACTCAGAGCATGTTGGCATGGTCAGCTTTCTCTTGGATACTTTTGAATTTTTACAAATGCATACTAGCAGCATGCTTCACTCTGGACAGGAAAGACTGAAAAGAACAATATATAGGTTCTAGAACTGGGCTCAGTGCTAACACTGCAGGGGATCCCGTACACCTGCTACGTAGGTTGCAGATTTGAAATGGTATCTTGGGCTCCTGTCTGTCCTCTTGGTTTTAATGCCATGCAGAGGAGCTTGTGACTGGAAATCAGCACAGTCTTTTATTAAATTGAGGTTTCAAAGGGGTCCAAGACAAGGGTGCCATTTGTCTCTCAGGGTGATCAGAATTTTTGAGAACTAAGCCCTCATCTCATTATGGTATAGATGGCAAAGTAAAAGCCACTGAAATTGCTAAGGTGTCTCTCGATCTCACAGCCCAGAAACAATTAGAATCCTCAGAGGAGTTTGAAAGATGAGATTTGTTGCTCAGAAACTTAAATAAAATACAGAAGTAATGTTCCCATTCACTTTCTCTATTGAGACACTGTAGAATCTGGTGGTTCCTGGTAGATGAGAACTGTATTATTATGCTAAATTTAACCATGTGGGAGATCTAACTGTATCTGTTATGCAAATTAGTGTCTTATTTTCTCACTGTTTCTCCATAACACTTGATAAAGAGCAACTCATGGAAAGGAAATACTGGGTTTGATTCATGGTTCACATGTACAGTATGGACCAGGGAGATGGCTCAGCGGATAAAGGCACCTGCTTCTAAGCCCTTAAGACCTGAATTTGATCCCTGATTCTCACTTACAAAATAGATAAATAAATAAGCAATTTTTAAAAAAAGGGTACATCTGTTATGGTGGAAAGGCCCAGGGTATTTGCAGCAGGAGGAGCATGAGGCTGGGCCTCCTTTCATGTTGACAGGTCTTAACCACTGTTTGTACTAGTTCTTCTCCTCTCTCCTTTTTATTCAGTTAGTCTATGGCATACTGTCACCCACAATAGGGTGGGTCTTACAATTTACAATAGGGTGGGTCTTGCATCCTCAGTTAAACCTTTCTAGACACACTCACAGGTGTATGACATAGATGATTTAAGTTCAGCCAATTTGCCAGTGAGGAGTGACCGTGGCAGCAAGATTTTTTTTTTTTTTTTTTTGAAACATATCCAGAGCTTCTGGCATTTCAAATGCAGCCATTAACTTTCAATTTCCACAAGTACAGATGATTGAGAACAGTTTTTATTTTTATATGGGGAAGACATTGCCTTAGGGCTACCTTAACAGAGCAAGGACCATGATCAGCTTCATATTCTGGTGAATGTCAAGCTCATTGTTTTACAATAGAGTGATTGGACCTGGATAGAGGGAAGTGACAAGTCCTCTACTCACCTGAGGGGAGAGAGAGAGAGAGAGAGAGAGAGAGAGAGAGAGAGAGAGAGAGAGAGAGAGAGAGAGACATAGGCCTGTCTTAGTGGAACAGAACATGCAGGGGCATCATGTCAAACAGAATGGGCTAGTTGCTGTCTCTTAGAACCTTTAAAGTATTTAGTGGCCAGTTTGGATTTAAACCTTGGAATACTGCTCAGATTGATCAATGGTTGATGATCAGTTTTGAACAGAGCCAGAGCAAGAGACAGAATTATGGGAAGATTGGCCTCTAGCAGAAAAAGCCTTGTTTCAGACCCTGTTTGTGAGGTGAGAGTTTTATTTTATTTTATAAAACAAATTTAGAGTTCACCTGAGGCAAAAGCCAACAAAGACATCAGCAGTTAATTAGGTTAATTTTGAAGAGCCATGGAGCAGGAGAATTGTACTGAGATGATTTAGTGACTACAATTTTATTTCCTAATCTTACTTTACAGATATTTTGATGGTAATACATGATTGTTAGCATGATTGGGTTAAGAAACACCTAGAACATTAGCAAGGCACACTGTTAGGTATACCAGTGAGGATCTGTTTTCAGTAGCCACTTCAGTAGGCTTTGTGTTCCTACCAGCAGAGCTTTCCACCATGATGGATCCTGTCCCCTCAAACTAAACCCTTCTTCCTTAATGTTGATTTTTGTCCAGTAGTTTGTTACACGCATGAGAAAGTAACTAATCCAGATAGGTTATCTAAGAAAAAAAGAAAAGAAAAGAAAAGGTAGCTTGCCATTGAATATAGGTTTTTATTGTTACCAAAAGGAATAGCCAAAACTCTCATCTCCCTTGATAACATTATCGCAAACTTTATCTAAAATGATTTAAAATTATTCATGGTTTTACATTTAAAGGCATCGTTTATTCCATACATTTTTTTTTAATGAATGGATTGTAGCCAGTGGTTTTCACTTTAAATTTCTTATATATACAAACTAAGCTTCTACTTGGAAACTTATTTAACGGCAAATTTTAAGTGAATATTTAGAAGTCTTTCTAGAACAAATAGCAATTCTATGGGACTAACACAATACAGAAATATTTCAGAACATTTGCTTATTTTGGTAGTCTAAGAATAAAATCCAAGAACATTGTAAATTGTTTAAAAGACAAAATACAAATGAGTTTTCATCAAGTATATTTAAGTCTCTGGAACTAAAATATACACTTTACACTAGATAAAATATACACTGTATAGAGTGAGATTCGGGAGCCCTGAGTGTGGCAAGTGCTCAGTGTGTGTGTGTGTGTGTGTGTGTGTGTGTGTGTGTTGTGGTGGTTGATGAGGCAGTCATGTCAATGACCCCAAAGCCTCAGGGCCATGGGTAAATGGTAAAGCCTACAACCACAGAATGTGTCGAACAAGAGCACAGAATGTATGTTGCACACATACATGTGTTGTGCATGAGGCCTGGTCTTTGTATGGCCTCAGGGATGGACCTAGCTGTGTGGTGAGAGAATGAAGAAAAGACATACACCTGAACACACAGATACAGAAAAAAGCTGAATTAGGTGGACTGAGCTCTCTGATAGAGCAGCATGCTAGAAGCTCAGTGAAATGCATTGAGTTAATCCCTAACTCTGCTGATCTTTTCTTCCCATTGGCAGATGCTACAGTATTTCAGAATTTTCTGTTTCTGTACTGGGTTCAGATGATTACACTGAGTAAATGATTTAAAAGAATATTACATGGGAATCACTGTATAATGAATACAATGAAGAAAAAAATGAAATAAAAATTTTGCTCAGAAATTTCATCAGACTGTAGGCTGGAGCTTTGATTGTCCTCTGTCTCTTTTCATGAGTTTCAGTTACAAAAGAGGAGAATTTTTTTTTTAAACAATTCTGTCTACCTTTTATCTCAGTTACTTTCTATTTGAAATCTTCTTTTTGGGTGCTGTGAGCTTTTAACCCTTGCTTGTTGAATTAATTTGTGAAGTTGGAGTGACATTCAAAACTAAAAACAAAACAAACTTCTTCCTCAATTTACTTACAAATCAATCAGCTTGCAAAAGTTTGTAAACATTTTCCAATAGTTTTTATAGATGTAGGTCAAGTCTGGATCTTTTCTGAAGGTAACATTCAAGTTAAACAAAGTTGCAGGAAACATGACATTTTGTTTCTCTGGGTATTTGCACAGAAATGTACTTAAGGAAGCCCAAATGGAGAACAACCTTTCAGTGCCTTGGTTGCACCTCCAAACAGGGCTCTTTGGGAGACAGGGGTCTTAAAGATCAACTAAAATTAGCTGGCTTTGCTAAATTTCACCTGTTTTCAGGATCCTCCTGGCTTCCACCTCAATCTTTAACTCAGTCCAGATTTATTTGAAAACCAGATGCGCTGGCTGTAGAGTGAAGCTGGATGGGTTCCAAAGGCATCCCATGGAACTGCAAACCTGGTTAGTTCAAAACTTGTCTTTAGAAATGTCTTATTTTCTACTCTGTCTCTTGTGAGAGAGTAATCTGGCTGTATTTTAAGTAGCAGAACTGATTTCAAATGTCTTAGATTTAGTAGTTTGTTTTATAAGTTTTACACATATTTCTATCCTTAAAATATCCTCAAAATAAGTTTCTCTAGGAGGGGGAGGATATCCAAGTCTATACATGAGCCATGGTACAAATCTGATTTCTAAATCTTCCTCTTCATTTTCCCCTGGTCTGAAGCTTAGGGCCCCTTTAACTACATCCTTCTGGATTCAGGTCCCATTCCTCATTTCCATACTCTGTGTGAGTGGAAGCTTTTTCCTTTTAATTTGCCAGTTAACAATTTTTTTTTCTTTTAAAACTTGTACTTCTTACAGATTTACTTCTTCCATGAAATAGTCCAATCAAAATTTATGAAATGCCAGAAAGGAAAAACATAAGCTCAAAAATATAGCCACCAGAGTGCTCTCAGCCATGTGAGTCAGCCCACCTCATGGTAGTTGTAGATGTTTGAATGAAAAATTAGCCTATGGGGCCCACACTGCTGAGTGGCAATCCTTAGGTTCAGCCCTTAACCCCACATTGCAGATTTCCTACTTCTGAAGTGATGGAAGAATGATTCTGTCACTCGACTCATAAGAGCTCCTTATTTGAAATGTGCTCAGCTGAATTTAACCAGTGCAGTAATAACCAGTTCCTTGCTTTTGTAGGACCTTCTGTATTTGTTTTTAAAAAATAAATTCTGAATTCAGCAACATATGACTGAGGTTAACATTTTCTTCCCCATGAAGATTGTTTCCACATCTCTCTATATTCTGACAATTCTCTTTAATAGGGAGTAATAACCAGCTGTAACACACCCTGTTACTCAGTTTCTTCAAATTCCTCTCAGACGACTTCTTGGCCAGTGGACTTGGGTTCCAGAGCTCATGTATAAACCATTTTTGTATTTTTCCAAAGTAAAATTGTTTTCTTCAAGTTTTTTTTCTTTCCATCAGGAAGTCATGTTTTTCCTGTGAGTAGAACTTAAACCCCAATTGTTCAGTTCTAAATTCAAAACCCACAGAGTTTGGTCTAAAGTAAACGACACATTTATTCTCTTGTTCCTAATTGCTTGAAACTCTATCTAGGTTTTCCAAAGCTGATTGAATCATACCAGCATTTTCTATGAACCACACATGGATTTGGAGTTTATAGAGAACCCTCAAACCTCTGGAAATAAACCCCACATCAAGAAAATTTCACTTGGTCTTAAGTTTCACTACAAAAATTCAATATAACTTCATTAAAAACTACTGAGCAATCCTGGAGAAAAATGTTCTGTTGCCAATAAAATGTCATGTATGTGTCCCACTGTAAAGCTATGCAATTTGCACCTTGAAGTCTTAAATGTTTTATAGTCAGTAGAATTACAGACACTTTATGTACAAGGTTCTAACCCACAGATGGAAGAGCAGGCTCAGATGCAAAAGTGCTTGCCTTGCATACACAGGACCTGAGTTGGTCTCCACAGTGCACATTAAAAAAAATCTCAGTATCCTAGTGCCTACTCATAATTCCTGCTTGAGGGAAGCAGAGACAGGTGTTTTCCTGGGGATCCCTGACAGCCAGACTAGGTAAATCAGGGAGATATATGCCATGTGAGAGACCCTGCGTGGCTCCTGGGGAACACCTGAAGTTATTCTCTGGCCTTCAAATTTTTCATGCTCAGGCACACATGCCCAGTAACACACTTGACACACTTCAGAACCCCTGACAGTCCCAACCCAGTACTGACTTTACATCCTGAGAGTACACAAAATGGCATACAAAGGAATAATGTTCTATAGGTGTAAAACTATGTTACATCACAGGTGAATGATACAGAATTGAAAGGAGCTTTAAGTGTATGAGGACAAGTTTAATGCATTTATCAGTGTTTTAGAATTGCATCATATGGGGGTAAAAGCAAAGGATGTGGTAATTTTTAGCTAAATGATATTAATTCCAAACAGACCTTGAACTCAAAACTTGAAGGAGCTTTAGGGCTTACCCCCTGATACTTCTGCATTAGAAATTGAAGAAATTTGAAGGCAGGCAAACAAGAAGCACTGTTTTTAACTTGGACCTCCTTGTATCTGGACTGCTACTGGAAGGTATGATCTGCTCTTGAGTAGACTCTTCCTGGGAGTGTCCACATATAGTTGCCCAGAGGCATGCCTTTTACTAACTTCTAGGTCTAGTCAAGTTGACAATCAAGGTTAATTATTACAAATTCATCCTTTGTCATATTGACCTCCCAATAAAATTTCCTTATGTCTTGCTTCATTTCAAAATGAAAACAATAACAAGATCATAATTGTGATATAACTACCCCATGTACAACTGAAAACATTATATTTTTCCAAAATAGATAGCAAAGTTTCTTAATCTTTCAATATCTCATAAGTTAGAAATGGTAATACAGATTGGTAACATTTAACACTGATAGTATCTCAATTGTTGTTATATTACATGTTTAAAAAGTAGTGGAAAGAAAAGAAATATCTGCTTAATAAGTGTATATATTTATACAACACTTTTTTTGTTCTCTATGTAGCTCTAGGTGTCCTGGAACTTGCGTTGTAGACTATGCTGGTCTCAAACTCATAGAGATATCTCCCCAGTGCTGGGATTAAAGGCATGCCCTACCACGGCCAGCACCACCAGGCTCTACAAACATATTCTTAACAAAATAGTACAGAAACACTCCTATTAATTACACTCATTGTTTATCGAACTAGTCACATGGCCTTAGCTGGTAACTATAGCTACCTTCTACTACCTATTCTGTATTCCCTCTACTACCATCAAGCATCTTGAAGGTCTTGATTATTTACTTGGAGAGATGACCTGTATCTCCATTTCTGAAGACTTTGAGCCATTAATTTTATGCCTGGATGGGTTGTTGTAAACTGCCACTGACCTTAATCAAAGGGCATGGCAACATCGAGAGATTTCTGGCTATATAGTGGCATATATCGGTGAGTTCTTTATGTGACTTACTTGAGTCTTCAGGACCAGATTTGTACTACTTTCATTTGATGATGGATTGCTACTGTGAAATCCAAGTTTATGGCTTGTCAGGTCAGGCAGCATCCAGCTATTTATGTGTACATCAGCTCAGATGAAAACTTGATGGTCCATTGTCAAACATCCAGTTTCTACTAAGACCCAATAGCAGGCCTAGAGTGTTATTGGAAGATAATAGCAAAGTTCCCAAGTACTACAGGCCTCTTCTGTAATCTTATGGGGACTTGCCAAAGTCTATATCTCCCATTGACACCTAGAATGCCATTAAGATTTACTGTAACATATGCCCCAAGTGGTAGAACATCTGGGACAGCAACCTAGATATTCTGTTTCCAGGCCCACTCCAATGTAGGTGCTCTCCATGTCCCTTGGTATATGAGATGATAAATTCAATTGCTAAGCTCCCAGCTTAGAAAAAATGATGGCAACAGTTTACTTGATTGGTTGACTTATATATTTGTCAAGGTTCTCTGGAGGAAGAGACCTAATAGAATAAATATTTTACAAAGAGGATTTGTTGCACTGACTTATCTGATTTAGGTTTGATAGCTCAACAGTCGCTATCTATACATTGGACAGACTGAGAACCCAGGAGCTTCTCAGTGAATGAGATCAGATACCTCAACAGCCCCAATATGGTGCTGAAGGCCAGAAACATTCTTGGAGAGCCACTGGTTTTCAGTCTACATTGGAAATCCAAATAAGCTGATTTTTGGTGTCACAAAGGATATCAGCCACATACTTACTTACTGGTGAGGACTGAATTCAGGCAGCAAACAGGCAAAAGAAACCCTGCTTTTCTTTCAGACCTCTGAGGCAGAGTCTTTCCCCTAAGTTAACCTTTTCGGGAAATAACCATCACAGACCTTACCTGCTGAGCTGGGTGTCTTTGTTGAATCCAGATCATATGAAGTTTATGAACAAAATCAACTATCATAGTTGAGGGAGAGTAAAAAATGCTCAAGTGTGATGGAGCTGGAGATGAAATTTTACCCAAGTGAAGAATGTGCTGCCTCCAAAATCCAAATATGGCAAATGTTAAGGTTTTTTTTTTTTTTTTTTTTTTTTTTTTTTTTTTTTTTTTTTTTTTTTTGTCACAGGGTCCTGGTGCAACAACATATCTGTCACCTTAGAAAGATTATATCTTCATGCTCCATGTCACTGGACTCTTAAAACTTTCCTTGATGTAGAAAAACTTTACATTTTGGCTAGATTTATTTCCCATTTTCTCATGTATATACACTTTACCAGCAAGTCCAGAGTGGTTCCTGATTAGTTATTCCAGTCAGCATAGTATTATAAATACAATGGGTCTGTGTGATACCTTGTAGAGACATAGGTGATCAAATGAAGGCTCAAATGATCAAAGCCCTCCTCAGTTTTTCCAAAGTATCCTAATGCTCTAATATGCCTTGCTTTGTGATACTAACAAGAAATGGAGCTATTTTGTATAAATTATTTCAAAAATCAAATTAGAAAAAACAGAAGAGTAAAATCCTGAAGGCTATGTACATGCACAACAATGGCTATGGTCAGTAAGGACTTCCATGGAAATATATTTAGCCTGTTGCTGTTGTATGTCTTTCTTAGGCTGCTCATTCCACACTGGAGATGGCCAGAGTTGGAATTGAATCCAGAAGGCTGAACTTTCCTTCTAAACAAGCTGGTCAAATGTTACAAGTTTAAGTGCTTCAATTTAAGCTTTTGCTAATTAGGCACATTTGGTTTTCACTAGAAATTTCATCAAAGTACATGGACATGGTCATCAGAATTTGGTGGAATATTCTGAAGGTTTTAAAGTTGCACAGTGTCTGTAGAACATGCTTCACATACTGTATTAGTCAGCATTCCCTAGAGGAACAGAACAGATAGAGTGATTTTTTTTCACCATGTCTGTCTGTCTGTCTGTCTGTCTGTCTATCCATGGATTTGTTAGAGTGGTTTGCATGTTGTGATCCAGCTAGTACAACAGTGTCTGTCCACCAATGAGAAGTCCAAGAATTCAGTAGCTGTTCAGTCCGCAAGGCTGGTTATCTCATCTAGTTTTCAATTTATACCAGAATCCTAAAGAAGTAGGCTTTAATGTCAATGAAGGAATAGATTTGCCAGCCAGAGTGATATTGAAAAGGCAGAGAGAGAGAGAGAGAGAGAGAGAGAGAGAGAGAGAGAGAGAGAGAGAGAGAGAGAGAGATTCCTTTTTTCATACAGGCTGCTACTAAAGAATATGACCCAGAATAAATGGGTTTCATTCAATTTCAAAAGATATGGATTAAAAGTAGATCTTCCCACTTCAAATATTTAATTAAGAAATAAATTTCCCACAGATGTACACAGCTACTTGGGCTTTAGTTAATTCCAGTTGTAGTTAAGTTAGAAATCAAGACTAGTCACCACAGAATTCAAAATGCCTTGAGAGACTTCCCGGTAAAATGGCAAGGATAGACTGTAAGCATTTAAAGAATGAATCTATGTTTAAACCTGAAACTTGATCAGACTCAACTGAGGCTTTAAAACTCAGTTTTTCAAATTAATTTTGAAAGTTAGATATAAGGCTTTGTTGAAATTTGAAAAAAATTGAAATTTTATTTTCTCTATTAAGGAAATGATTTGATGAATCTTTTAATAGAGGCACTTAAAATAAAGATGAGAAATTAGTGTTTTGAGTTATATTCTAAAATGCTAGAAATCTCTGACTTGAAAGATAATAAGATTTTTATACTGCTAGTTATTAAGTATTTGTAATGTATCAGGAAGTATATTAAGGGATATGTATGTACTCTCATTTATTCTTTAGTGGGTATTGCTTATTTTGTAAATTAACTTAAATAATATTAGAAATATTGGTAATATATTTTAATAATACCAGTAATTATTCTGGATAATTGGTAGAAACCAGTAAATTTGCATGATTCAACATATTCAATAATGGTAAAATGTTAATAAATCTATTATAGTATTTGGAGATATAGTTAATATACATAACTGATTACAACCTAGATAGGTTAAATTACTCACCTATAGCCACATGATGATCCTGTGTGAAGGGAAGGCCCCATAGCTAGTCTGATGAAGTTCCATTTTTCATATATAATTACTTTATTTATATCACATTTCTACCCCTTCCTTCTTATAACTGTGTCTTTCTGTCCCCACCCTCACAACCCCCGGCCATACCTACCTACCTACCTACCTACCTACCTACCTACCTACATAACACACAAACACACACACACACACACACACACACACACACACACACACACACACACACACATTTATTTATGGGTTTATTTGAGTGACTCAGTCTGTGGTCCTGTTAGTGCAATAGTGGCTGTCTATTGCTGGAAAGTTCAAGAATCCAGTGGTTGTTCAGTCTTTGAGGCTGTATGTCTCAGCTGGTTTTAGGTTTACTTCACAAAGAAGTAGCCTCTAATGCCTGTCAAGGACTTGCCAGCCAGAGTGAGGGCAAGTAGGCAAAGTACAATGTTTCCTTCTATGTCCTTTATATAGGCTGCCACCAGAATCTTCCCACTTCAAAATATTTGGATTAAAGGTGGTCCTTCCCACTTCAAGAATAGCCACCACACTGATATTACCATATGATCTCTAGACAGAGCTTTTCCTTTCCTTAGTGACCTTTGCATCTATATCAGTGTGGTCTCTCCTTCCCAGCATCTTCCTTCAGTATTGAAAAATTCTTAGGGTTCTGAAGATACAGTTTGTTGAATTAGACCAAACTCAAATCTGTCAATGGTCTTGGCTGGCCCTGGCCTGGCCATGATGCTGGGCTTTTACTCTATTTATTTTTATGATCTAGTTTAGCCCACATTTACTAGTGTAGTATATTAACTCATTTTTCACCTTAGATTTATAAGTACTCCTTTCCAGTGATTGGACAGCCACATTATATCTAAAGTTGCTAATCTCATGTTGAAATAACAGAATTGAAACACTACAGTAAGTCCTAACATTCAGCAAATGGAAGAAATTCAGAAACCTAAACATAACTGTGTGTCTTAAGAGTGAAGCTGTCCAAAAGAGTAGAATTTCAGTACTCCAGCGCTGGAGGCCCATCATTAATATGACATCAAGAGCATTAAGGGGAGTTGTTGAGATAGAAATTGGTATGTTCTGGCAAAGAAGTCGATACACATTGTGAAAATTTCCACATGAGCTTTTTCAAGGAGCCCAAAACATACTGGAATCAATAAATGTCAGTAACTTACATTAGCTTTAAACCTTATTAATGTAGGGATCTAAAGCCCTTGGCATAAACAAAGCTAACTGCTTGCCAAAGTCGCATGCTCTGAATCATCCCAGACCTTCACCTGGTTTGTTTTAGTTCAAATCCTTTTTTAAATCACTGCTGAGTTGTAATTCTAAGATGCTAAAAGGCAGACGAGGCAAAAAACGTGTGGTACACATGTCTTTTCAGCAACATGGCACTCTGTGAAGAATATTTGTGGCTCAAATGAAAGTTTAGGACAGTTTGTGCCATTTAATGAATTCTAGGTTAGCAATGATAAATAAACAGTGACTCAGAACTCTGTTTATTTTCTGTGCCTGAGACTTTACTTTGGAGTGAGCCCTACAAACACACATGCCCTTCTCACAGGGCTGGCATTCACATAATGTGCTGTGATACCCAGAAAATCTGGTCGAAACATGAGATTTGCCTGAATGAACAGCTCTTCACTTATTACAAGAAGCCACAGAGACTGATTTACAGCAGCAGACATGAAAAGCTTTCATATTGGCTCCAATTTTAAGGTCACTTAATAGAGAATTGTACAATTAGCATTTGAGACCAAATGCTGAGCAATATTCTGTGTTGCTTCTCTCCCCATGATGCTTAAAGATGATGGTAAAGTACACATAATAATTCAACACCAGTACATCCTGGAGCCTTGACTTTTATCATGGATTTCCATAGTAAAATGAGCTTTTCCTCCCTTAGACTGGATACTGAGTATCCCAGATTCCAGATCAGCAATCATCTCACTAGATGTCTGAATATGACCTGAGTGTGACCCTTCTGCTAATACCTCCTAAATGATGACACTGCAGTAGCATACCAGTATGCGTAGTGGAAATTGTGTCTTTTGATCAACAATTGTCAAGGCAGAACTATAAGAATTACACTAGACTTCTCACCAGAAACTATAAAAGCCAGATTATCCTGGACTGATGTCATACAGACCTTACAAGATCACAAATGCCAACTGAGGCTACTATACCCAGCCAAACTCTCAATCAATACTGATGAAGAAACCAAGATATTCCATGACAAAACCAAGTTTACACAATATCTTTCCACAATTCCAGCCCTGCAAAGGATAATAGATGGAAAACTTCAACACAAGGAGGGAAAATGCAGCCTAGAAAAGGCAAGAAAGTAATCTTCTTTCAACAAACCCATTAGAAGATAGCCACAAAAACATAATTCCACCTCTAATAACAAAAATAACAGGAAGCAACAATCACTTTTTCTTAATATCTTTTAACATCAATGGACTAAATTTGCCAATAAAAAGACAGAGACTAACAGACTGGATACATAAACAGGAGCCAGCATTTTGGTGCATACAGGAAATGCACCTCACTGACAAAGACAGACACTACCTCAGAGTGAAAGGTTGGAAAACAATTTTCTAAGCAAATGGACCCAAGAAGAAAGCTGGAGTAGCCATTCTAATATTAAAAAAAAAATCAACTTTCAACCAAAAGTTATTTAAAAAGATATGGAAGGACACTTCATACTCAGGATACATCTGCCAAGATGAAATCTCAAGTCTGAATATCTATGCTCCAAATGCAATGGCACTCACTTTCATAAAAGAAACTTTACTAAAGCTCAAAGCACACATTCCATCTCACATAATAATATTGGGAGACTTCAACATCCCATTCTCAGCAATGAACAGATCATGGAAACAGAAACTAAACAGAGACACAGTGAAACTAACAGAAGTTATGAACCAAATGACTTTAACAGATATCTATAGAACATTTTAACCTAAAACAAAAGAATATACCTTCTTCTCAACACCTCATGGTACCTTCTCCAAAATTGACCATATAATAGGTAACAAAACAGTCCTCGACAGATACAAGAAGAGTGAAATAATCCCATGCATCCATCCTATCAGGACTAAGGCTGGTCTTCAGTAATAACAAAAACAATGGAAAGCCCATATACATGTGGAAACTGAACAACGTTCTACTCAATGATAACCTAGTCAAGGAAGAAAGAAAGAAATTAAAGACTTTTTAGAATTTAATGAAAATGAAGGCACAACATACCAAAAATTATGAGACACAATGAAAGCAGTGTTAAGAAAAAACTCATAGCTTGGAGTGCCTACAAAAAGAAAATGGAGAGAGTATACACTAGCAGTTTGACAGCACACCTGAAAGGTCTAGAACAAAAAGAAGCAAATCACCAAAGAGGAATAGATGGCAGGAAATAATCATACTCAGGGCTGAAGCCAACCAAGTAGAAACAAAAAGAACTATACAAAGAATCAATAAAACCAGGAGCTGGTTCTTTGAGAAAATCAACAAGATAGATAAACCCTTAGCCAGACTAACCACAGAGGCAATATTCAAATTAATAAAATCAAAACTGAAAAGGGAGACATAATTACAGAAACAGAGAAAATTCAAAAAATCATCAGATACTACTACAAAAGCCTATTCTCAACAAAACTGGAAAATCTGGATGAAATGGACAATTTTCTAGACAGATACTAGATACCAAAGTTAAATCAAGAGCAGATAAACTATCTAAACAGTCTCATAACCCCTAAAGAAATAGCAGCAGTCATTAAAAGTCTCCCATCTCCCACCCAAAAGAAGCCCAGGACCAAATGGTTTTAATGCAGAATTTTATCAGACTTTCAAAGAAGACCTAACACCATTTCTCTTCAAAGTATTCCACAAAATAGAAACAGAAGAAACACTACCCAATTTGTTCTATGAAACTACAATTACCCTTTTACCTACACCACACAAACACCCAACAAAGAAGGAGAATTTCAGAACAATCTCCCTTATGAATATTGATTCAAAAATACTCAATAAAATTCTTGCAAATCAAATTCAAAACACATCAAAATGATTGTCCATCATGATCAAGTAGGCTTTATCCCAAGAATGAAGGAATGATTGAATATATGGAAATCCATCAATGTAATCTACTATGTAAACAAACTCAAAGAAAAAAAAAAACACATGATTATCTCACTAAATGCTGAGAAAGCATTTGAAAAAATTCAACACCCCTTCATGGTAAAAGTCTTGGAAAGATCAGGAATTCAAAACATAGTAAAAACAATATACAGGAAACCAATAGCCAACATCAAACTAAATGGAGACAAACTTGAAGTAATCCCACTAAAATTAGGGACTAGACAAAGCTGCCCACTCTCTCCCTACCTATTCAATATAGTACTTGAAATACTAGCCAGAGCAATTAGACAACAAAAAGAGGTCAAAAGGATACAAATAGATAAGGAAGAAGTCAAAATTTCACTATTTGAAGATGATATGATAGTATACTTAAGTGACCCCAAAACTTCTACCAGAGAACTCCTAAACAAGATAAACAACTTCAGCTGAATGGCTGGATATAAAATTAACTGAAACAAATCAGTAGCCTTCTTCTACTCAAAGGATACACAGGCTTAGAAAGAAATTAGGGAAATGACACCCTTCACAATAGTCACAAATAATATAAAATAAGTTGGTGTAAATCTAACCAAGCAAATGAAAACTCTATATGACAAGAACTTCAAGTCTCTGAAGAAAGAAATTGAAGAAGATCTCAGAAGATGGAAAAATCTCTCAGGTTTATGGATCGGCAGGATTAATACAGCAAAAATGGCCATCTTGCCAAAAGCAATCTACAGACTCAATGCAAAACTCATCAAAATTCCGACTCAATTCTTTATTGAGGTAGAGCACTTTGCAAATTCCTTTCTAATAACAAAAAACACAGGATAGATAAAACTATTCTTAACAATGAAAGAACTTCTGGGGGAATCACCATCCTTTGACCTCAAGCTGTACTACAGAGCAAAAGTATTAAAAACGGCATGGCATTGGTACAGAGACAGGCAGGAAGATCAATAGAATAGAATTGAAGACCCAGAAATGAACTCACACACCTATGGTCTCTTGACCTTTTACAAAGGAGCTAAAACCATCCAGTGGAAAAAAGACAACATTTTCAGCAAATGGTGCTGGTTCAACTGGAGGTCAGCATGTAGAAGAATGCAAATCAATCCATTCTTATCTCCTTGTACAAAGCTCAAGTCCAAGTGGATAGAGGACCTCCACATAAAACCAGGTACACTGAAACTAATAGAAGAGAAAGTAGGAAAGATTGTCGAATACCTAGGCACAGGGGAAAATTTCCTGAACAGAACACCAATGGCTTATGCTCTAAGATCAAGAATTGACAAATGGGACCTCATAAAATTGCAAAGCTTCTGTACAGCAAAGAAAACTGTCAATAGGACAAAATGGCAACGAACATTTGGGGAAAGATCTTAACCTATATTCTATAGAGGGGTACTAGCCAATATATACAAAGAACTCAAGAAATTAGACTCCAGACAATCAAATAACCCTATTAAAAATGTGGCAGAAATTTTCTGCCCTTTGTGTTTGCAGCAAATCTCTGTCCTTGGATGGGGAAGAGTGAGACAGAGCTAGGAGTTGGGAGCAGAGAAGAAGAGAGAGAGGAAGAAAAGGAAGAGGAGAAGAAGAGATGGCCAGAGACATGTCTCTAGCTGGTCCTGGTAGTTATTCATATAAAAAGCCAGCCGGTGCCACCTGTAGCATGAAAACTTAGTGCGGGAACATGAAGGCCAGGCTGGGAGCTAAGAGAAGCTTGCCTTTTTTCCTAATACCTCTTGCAACAGCACAGAGCTAAACAAAGAACTGAGGAAACTTGAATGGCTGAAAAGCACCTAAAGAAATGTTCAGTATCCTTAGTCATCAGGGAAATGCAAATCAAAACAACTCTGAGATTCCTCACCAGTCAGAACTGACTAAGATCAAAAACTCAGAAGATAGCAGATGCTGGTGAGGATGTGGAGAAAGAGGAACACTCCTCAATTGTTAGTGGGATTGCAAGCTGGTATAATCACTCTGGAAATCAGTCTGGCGGTTCCTCAGAAAATTGGACACAGTATTATCTGAGGACCCAGCTATTCCAACAAGATGTTCCAACATATAACAAGGACACATGCTCCACTATGTTCATAGCAGCCTTATTTATAATAGTCAGAAGCCAGAAAGAACCCAGATGTCCTTCAAGAGAGGAATGGATACAGAAAATGTGGTTCATTTACACAATGGAATACTACTCAGCTATTAAGAACAATGACTTCATGAAATTTTTAGGCAAATGGATGGAACTAGAAAATAGCATCCTGAGTAAGGTAACCCAATCACAAAAGAACACCTATGGTTTGCACTCACTGATAAGTGGCTGTTAGCCCAAAAGCTGGAAATCCCCAACATACAACTCACAGACCTCACGCAGCTCAAGAAGGAATACCAAAGTGTAGGTAGTTTGGTCCTTTTTAGAAGGAGTAACAAAGTACTCAGAGGATTAAATACATAGACAAAGTGTGGAGCAGAGATGGACAAAGGGGCTGTCTGGAGACTGTGCCACCTGGGGATCCATTCCATTTGTAATCACCAAATGCAGACACTGTTGTGGATGCCAGGAAGTGCATGCTGACAGGAACCTGTCATAGTTGTCTCCTGAGAGGCTCTGTCAGAGGCCGATTGATGCTGGCAGCTAACCATTGTACTGATCAAGGTGTCTTCAAAAGAGGAGTTAGAGAGAAGACTGAAGGAGCTGAAGGAGCTTGCAGCTCCATGGGAAGAGTGACAATACCAAACAACTATAGCTCCCAGGGTCAAAACCACCATGGAGGGACCCATGGCTCCACCTGCAGCCTGGTTGGGCATTGGTGGGAGAGCAAATCCTTGGTCCTGTCAAGGCTGGATGCCACAGTGTGGAGGAATTTGAGGAAGGGGAGGTGGGAGTGGGTGGATAGGTGGGGGCATACCCTCATAGAAGCAGGAGGAGGGAGGATGGGATAATGGGTTTATAGGGCCAGGAAATGGGGAAAAGGGATAACATCTGGTATGTAAATAAGTAAAATATCCAATAAAAATTAAATAAAAACAAAAAGAAAAAGAAAAGAAAACAAACAATTGTCCAATGAAGTCCCATAAGTTAATGTACCAAGATATCATTTATCTTCCAAAGCTAGAGTAGGACTTCCATATAATGCCCCGGTAGCTGTGTGCAATTAACTCACAAGAGCAATTCATTTAGGATTGTAGCTGTTGATCGGGTTCACCAAGAGTGTATGCCTATTTTTTTTTTTTTTTACAACCACCGTGGTATAGTTTTGTCTGCGGTATAATGTTTATGGTTAACACACTTGAAAAAATTCTATGAATTCTAAATGAGTAATAATGAACAATTACTCTTGCAGCAATTTTAGGTTTTTATTAATAGAAAGTACCAAATAAAAATATGTATTCCATTAATCAGCAAGAAAATGCAGCTCTCAGAGAAATAACAATTTCTAGAGCCATTATCAGAGTGACTTGTTGACAGTATAATAGGCTTTCAGACCTTATCAGGCCACCAGACCTTAACACAACTGACTCTATGATGAAAGAACCATGTATACCTTGGAACATTGCACATACCTGCCAGTTAGCAATACCTGCCAGTTAGCAATACCTGCCAGTTAGCAATACCTGCCAGTTAGCAATACCTGCCAAAATGAGAACAAAAACCTAATCCATCAAACTCCATAGTTCTTGAAAAGTCCCTAAATCTTGCTATTTGGCTTCTGTAGTTCTGCCTCTGTTTAACTTTAAATAACTGATGTATGTCAACACTGTGTGGAGCCCAAAAGCTATACTACTGGGACAGCAAGAAGGAAACTTGCTGAGGGCAACCTCTGCAATTGCAAGAGGATTTAATTAATTAGTCCAATGCATTGGGGCTGCTTGCTCACACAGGAGAAGGAGCAGCCAAGAATACACTTGGGCAGAAGCAGATATGCAGTTTGAACAGGGCAGGTGTTTTTGGTGATAAACTGGTCAGTTGGCATTGATGGGCTGTGGGGCCCTCTAATGGGGAGCTATCTGTTGTCAGACAGCTCTGTATGTCTGATAACCCAAGGTTTTTTTGGAACCATGTGTCTTCACCTTTTTTGGAAAGGGAGGGATCTTGTGGATTTTCTTGGGACTGTGTGACCTCATCCTTCTGGGAATGGAGGGGCTCAGGGGGTAATTTTCCATGGACTTTACAACAAGATGTGTGTTTTGTGCTTAAAAGCTCATCCTGAGAAAAGCTCTTCCTCTTGCTCTTCCTCTTCCTCCTCCTCCTCTTCCTCCTCCTCCTCCTCCTCTTCCTCCTCCTCTTCCTCCTCCTCCTCTTCCTCCTCCTCCTCCTCCTCTTCCTCCTCCTCCTCTTCCTCCTCCTCTTCCTCCTCCTCCTCTTCCTCCTCCTCCTCCTCCTCTTCCTCCTCCTCCTCTTCCTCCTCCTCTTCCTCCTCCTCTTCTTCCTCCTCCTCCTCTTCCTCCTCCTCTTCCTCCTCCTCCTCTTCCTCCTCCTCCTCTTCCTCCTCCTCCTCTTCCTCCTCCTCCTCTTCCTCCTCCTCTTCCTCCTCCTCTTCCTCCTCCTCCTCTTCCTCCTCCTCCTCTTCCTCCTCCTCTTTCTCCTCTTCCTTCTTGATGGAAAAGTGGCCTAGGCATCCAGAAAATACTTTCCATCGCTCCCTGTTAAAATCAGATCTTATTGAGAGCCTAAAATATATTTCTTGGACTTAAACCATATTTTTTCTCAATTTATCCAAATCAAATATTTCCTCAAACTGATAATACTACCATCCAAAATATGGCCCAATTCTTCAGATTTTATAGTATTTTCTCATTTCTGAGCAACTACAATCTCCCAAGCTCAAACCTCATTTTTGAGACCCATGGTGTTTCCAGATAGAAAGGGAAAGAAGCATGTAGCCCAGTCTGTGGGGTGGTGTACTGGGACTAGGTGACCTGAAAGAGAGAACTGGGGGGACAAGGGTATGTGAAGAAGGGCAGCAAGTCAAGAAGTCTGATCAAACTGTCAAATTTTTATTTTTCCCACACCAGGTTATATATACATAGAAGCAGGATATGGGGAGGGGGATGATGTAGGGTCTCTTTGTTTCTGGGGAGTGCAGGTGTTCTCAGGGGGAGTACAGATGTTCTCAAAAACAGGATATTGGCTGGGTGAAAAGTTCGCAGAAGAAGCAGAGCAGAACAGGTTGCTAGGTACCTGTCCATAAGATCTATTGGTCATTTGTTCTTATCTAAGCTAGTACTTTCCCATCAAGGCTACCTGTCCATAAGATCTATAATTATTTGTTCTTAACTGAATTAATGCTTTCCCACAGAGGCCAAGACTTTGTGTCAGTAGGCACGTATGGCTGACTAGGCCTTTAATGTTTAAGCAAGGTTGCTCTCAACAAGCATGTACATATTCTTCTCTGAGGATGGCAGTAAGAAATTCCTTGGCAGTACTCCAGAATCCTGGAGACCTTGGGTGCCATCGCTGGATCGGGTGCCCCGGCGTCCGTTCGGTCCAGTTTTCTCCACCGTGATGGTAAATTATTATTGTTACGGACTGGAAGCACCACATCCGGTTCGGAGCCCTGGGCCTCTTGTGTACTAAGAAAGCACCCTACCGCTGGCAACTAAGCCACAGCCCCAAGTCCCAGGATTTATTCTTTTTACAGAATGGGTTTTTTTGTTTGGTTGAATTGTTTGAGTCAGGGTCTTGCAATGGTACTCAGTCTGGTCTCAAAACCCTGGATTCAAGAGATCCTCAGGGTTCAGCCTCCTGAACCGCTGGAACTTCAGGTGGGCAGCACTGCCAACAACTTTAACAGAATGTCAAGTTATGTTTATTTTTATCGTGTGTTATGTCTGTAAATCTACGTGAGCACGTTCGTATGGAAGTCAGAGGACAACTTAGAGGGAATGTTCTTTCCATGTGGGTACTGGGATGAAACCTGGGTCATCGGGCTTGGCTGCGAGCACTTTTAACGCTCTTTAATAAAATTTTTGAAGTTTGAATTAAAAAAAAAAATTCCTTGAACTTCAATAATATTATTTTTGTTTTTGTACAGTAGTTTGTGATCTCTCTTGTCTCACAACATGTCTCTCAGTAGGACTGGTTTACTATGGTCTAAATACTCATATCTTTCCAACATTCACAGGCTGAACATAATGCAAATGGTATTATGAGGTCATACTTTAAGGAGGTAGTTAGGTCATGAGAGGGGATCCCCCATGAATGTGATGATAACTCTTATAAAAGAATTCGCTCAAGGAACTGCTTTACCTTTTCTACCCTATGGGATGACACAGTGAAGAGGCTCCACTTCTGAACCAGGAAATACCTTGCTTCAGATTCTAGACCAGCTGACATCTTGACCTTACACTTTCGGTTTCCAGAATTGTAAAAAATATATTTCCATCGTTTATGAGTCGTACAGTATATTATTTTTTTGTAGCAGGCTATATTTATTAGCTGTCATCATGTCAACAAAAATTACCAGAGGTAATTAAGTCCCAAACAAAGAAAGGTTTATTTCAGGTGACAGATTTGGAAGTTTTAGTCTGCATTGTTGGATAATCACAGTGGGGATGCATGGTGTCTCATATCATGTTTTCTGGCGAACAAAGACAGAGAAGGGGCCTGCAGTGCCCCAGCACCCTCTTCAAGGGCATACCCTCAAAGACATAACTTTCTCCCACTAGGACTTATAGGTCTTATATAAGGATTTTATTGCTGTGATAAACATGATGAACAAAGCAAAGTACAGCTTGTAGTCTACTACTCTGGAAGTCCAAGTAGGAACTTGGAAGCAGGGACTGATGCAGAGGCCATGGAGGAGTGCTACTTACTGACTTGCTTTCTCATGATCTGCTCAGTCAGCTTTCTTATAGCACACTGGAGTATTTAAGTGGTCAGTTTAAAAATACTGATAAAACTCATTAGAGAGACAGGGGACATAGTAAAAATGCATAATAATTATTTGTAAGAATTGATGCTCAACAATAAATAACACACCATTAACAGTTAAAAGAATTCTAGTGAAGCAAGCACAGAAGACACTGATATATGTTGAGGAGAGTTTGGAGTTTTGTATAAAGGTACAAGAAGTATACAGAACAGTGAATAGATTGGACCAGAACAAAAGGAGTCTCCTAGCCACATAATAACCAAAACACTAAACATACAAAACAAAGAGAGCTTCAAGGGAAAAACACCAAGTATCATATAAAGGTAGATATATTAAATTACATCTGACTTCTTTATGAAGATGCTCAAATCCAGAAGGGCCCCAACAAATGTCCTGTCAACTCTAATTGTCCACAGATGCCGACCCAGACTACTATACTCTATCTATATGCTATTCCAGCCCTACAGAAGATACCAGAAAAAAACCCTCCAACACAGGGAGTTTTTCTGAAAACACAGGAAGTAATCACACACCAGCAAACCCAAAAGCTCCCAAATAAAAAGACACAGACTAATAGAATGGGTGTGAAGATTCATTCTTCTCATGCATATAAAAAAAAAAAAAAACCACACTTCAATGTCAAAGACATTGTCAAACAACAAAGACAATGTTAAACAACAGACGCTGAAGAAATCCAAAGAATAATTAAGTCATACTTTAAAAACTTGTACTCTACAAATTTGAAAAATATAAATGAAATGGACTTTTTTTTGACAGATACCACTTACCAAAGTTAAATCAAAATCAGATAAACAATCTAAATAGACCTATAAGGAAAGAGAAACAGTCATTAAACACTCTCAACAACAACAAAAAAACAAAACAAAACAAAAAAAAACAACAAAGAAAAGCTCACGGCCAAGTGTTTTTTAGCAAAGAATTTAACGGAACTACCAAACTTTCAAAGAAGAGCTAGTACCAATACTCCTCAAATTATTCCAAAAAAAAAGCAACAGACAAAACATTGCCAAATTTCTTTTATGAGGCCACAGTCATCCTGATACCCAACCTACACAAAGATTCAACAAAGAAAGAGAATTACAGACAGATTTTCTCCATAAACACTGATCCAGAAAAACACAAGAAAATACACACCAAATCTAAGAACATATCAAAAAGATCATCTACCACTCTCAAATAGGCTTCATCACAGAGATGCAGGGATGGGTCACCACAAGAAAATATGTCAGTGTAATCTAACATATAATCAAACTGAAAGAAAAAAAGTAAACACATGATCATTTCATTAGATGTTAAAAAGACCTTTGACAAAATTCAACACCCATTCATGACAAAAGTCTTGGAGAAATCAGGTATACAAAGTATATACCTAAGCACAGTAAAGGCAATGTATAGCAAGCCAATAGGCAACATCAGATTTAATGGAGAGAAACTCAAAAAAATTCCACTAAAATCATGAACAAACCAAAGCTGTCCACTCTCCCCATATCTATTCAATATAGTTCAAGATAGATCAATGAAGCAACTAAGGAGATCAAGGGGCTTGTCAGTGTTTTATTGCTGTGAACAGACACCATGACCAAGGCAAGTCTTATAAAGGACAACATTTAATTGGGGCTGGCTTACAGGTTCAGAGGTTTAGTCCATTGTCAAGGTTCGAATATGACAGCATCTAGGCAGGCATGGTGCAGGCAGAGCTGAGAGTTCTACATCTTCATGTGAAGGCTGCTAGTTAAAGACTTACTTTCAGGCTGGTAGGATAAGGGTATGTAAGCCCATCCCCACAATGACACACCTACTCCAACAAGGCAACACCTCTTAATAGTACCACTATCTGGGCTGAGCATATACAAACCATCACATTCCATTCCCTGGCCCCTATAGGCTTGTTCAAATATGAGTCTATGGGGGCCATACCTAAACATAGCATAGCATAAAATATATTTAGTCCAACTTCATAAGTGCCCATAGTCTCAGCAATGTTAAAATTTCAAAGTTCAAAGTCTCTTCTGAGATCTATTCAATTACTTAATGGTAACTCCCAAAGCCAGAAAGGAAACCAGCTGGGTAAATTCCAAATTCTGCATCTCCATGTCTGATGTCAGAGTGGTCTTCAGATCTCCAACTCCCCTTTCAACTTTGTTGACTACAATGAACTTCTTTCTCCTGGGCTGGTTCTACTCCTTGTTAGAAGCTTTTCTTAACAGATAGCTCACAGATCTGGCATCTCCAACATCTTATGGTCTCCAAGGCAACTTCAATGTTATAGCTTCTTGTTTCAATGTCTGGGATCCACATATGATCTTCTCAGCTCCTCCAAAGGGCTGGTGTTACCTCTTCATCTCTGCCCTGTGTAGCAGTCTAAGGTCAGGTTTATCTACTCTCCTGCTGCTGCTCTTCTCAGTGATGCTGGTCTCTTCTTAATCACCACTAATTTCTTAGCCCCAGATAACCAGCATCAATTGTCCCAGTAGTCCCTTCTATTCTGGACTCTAATGCCAGAGCCATGTGGCCAAAGCTGCCAAGTTCTGTTTGCTGGGGCTGGAATATAACTCCTTGTTCTATTACATTATCACCAGCTTTCTGTTTTCCAGCTCCTTTACTGCCTAAACTTGGTTGTCCTAGAACTTGCTCTGTAGACTACCTTTGAACTCAGAGATCTGCATGCCTGTCTCTTAAGCACTGGGATTTAAGCTGTGGTCCACCAAGATGGATTTAAGTTTTTCTTCACCTAGAACTTGCTCTGTTCTAGGCTGGCCTTGAATTCAGAGAACTGCTTGCCTTCTGAGACCAAAGGCTTGTACTACCATGCCTGGACCTAAACTTAGCTGGGTGGGATCTTGCCCCAAGGTCACTATTCCCTTAATTCAATTTAATATCCTTGAACACAGGATTTAACTCTATTTCACCTCTCAAACTATATATTTTATATTTTTTAGTACTCAACTATATATTTTATATTTTTCCTTTCTAAGCTTGCTATACTTGTTCAAAATGCTCTTCATGAGATTTAACCCCGAGAACAAAGTCTATGATGGGCATTTTTGAGATTTGCTTTGTCAATGCAACTGTAAGCCAAGTCTCTTCACCTTAGTTTTAGGCACACTTTTCAGACAAGGGCAAAAAGCAGCCATGTTCTTCACACAAATACTACAAAAACAGTCTCTAGGCCTGGAGTTCTCCCCTGAAATCTCTTCAAGCAGCTCTGCACTGTTCAAATCACTCACAAAACAAAATCTTCCATATTCCTAATAGAATGGCTCATTAAGCCCCACTTAAAACATAGCTTTCCAAATTCAAAGTTCCCAAACCCACATTCTTCCAAACAAAAACATGATCAGGCTTATCACAGCAATACTCTACCCCTGGTACCAACTTCTGTCTTAGTTAAGGTTTTACTTCTGTGACTAGATACCATGACCAAGGCAAGTCTTATAAAGGACAACACTTAATTGGGGTTGGCTTACAAGTTCAGAGGTTCAGTCCATTATCATCAAGGTGGAAATATGGCAGTATCTAGACAGGCATGGTGCAGGCCGAGCTGAAAGTCCTATGTCTTCATTTGAAGGCTGCTAGTGGAGGATTTCATTCCAGGCAGCTAGGTTGAGAATATTAAGTCCACCTGGACAGTGACACACCTACTCCAAAAAGCCAAACCTCTTAATACTGCCGCTCCATAGGTGGAGCATATACACAGGGATGCAAATTGGGAAGGAAGAAGTCAAAGTATCCTTATTTTTATATGATATGATAATATACATAAAGGAACCCAAAAGGTCTACCAGAGAACTACTACAACTCATAAACACCTTCAGTGAAGTGGCTGGATACAAGGTTAAGTTGTAATATAGTAGGTCTCCTATAAACAGAGAAAGAAACGGGCTGAGGAAAAAAAAGCAGGGAAGCAACATCCTTCACTATAATCAGAACTAATATAAAATATCTTGGGTAACTGTAACCAAGAAAGGGAAAGACTTGTATGATAAGAGCTCCAAGTCTTTGAACAAAGAAACTAAAGAAGATATCAGAAGTTGAAAATATATCCCATGTTCATGGAACAATAGGATTAACATAGTAAAAATGGCCACCCTACCAAAAGCAGTCTACAGATTCAATGTAATCCTCATCAAAATTCTAGCACAATTCTTTATAGACCTTAAAATAATAATACTCAACTTTGTATGGAAAAACAGAAAAAAATTCAGAGTAGCTAAAACAATCATGAACAATAAAAGAACTTCCAGAGGTATTATGATCCCTGGTTTCAAACTGTAGTAGGGAGCAAATGTCACATGGAAAAAATTGTGGAACCCAGTAGAATTGGGGAGGAAAGACTGTAGGAGCCAGAGGTGCCTGGAGTCCAGCCCTGGCCTGGGGGTTATCTTCTTTCTTGTCAGTTCTTCTTGAGGCAGTGGAGGGGGAAGAGCATCAGTGAAGGGTAAGACTTCGTCTTACGAGATATTTAGGGTTGCTGTATAATAAACGTTTACTTATCTAAGTCTAAGTTACTACGCTACTGTAGCTGACCTGCCCTCTGTAATCCTCTGAGGCCAGAAACTGCAGTTTCTGCCACTTAACACCTCATCCTAAAAACAGCAAAAAATTAATAGCCTTTGTACTGTCTCAGCAGGGGTCACAGGAAGAAAAGACACTTAGAGAAGTTATTATAGAGTTTATTACTAAGTGTAAAAAGCTTCCTATGAAAACTACCTAAGGGGAAAAGTGGAAAGATCCTAAGTGGGAAAAAAATTCTGATAAGGGAAAAAAATTCTCCTAGGTAGGGATGAGGGGGTGGGGTGGGGGACAGAGAAAAGGAAGGAAAGGAAGAAACCAACCTCTCTTTGTCTTTGTCTTCAGTACTTCTACATTTTTCAGAATACATGCTCACATGTTACAAAGTTCATTACAAGTTCACACCAGAAACCAAATCATAAATTGAAATAGAAGTTTACAACAGAGAATGTTTACATGTATATCCATTAGGAGTAATTATCTGGCTAAACATCCATCACCTGTCTAGCTCCACAGGTTCACTGAAGCTTTAAAACCATGACTAAGTTATTAGTGAAGTTTTGTATAGAGAAACCCAGGCAACATTTTATCTTCTGTCCTAGCATCTATAATAAATCGTTAGTTCCCTTTGGTTAATTGTTCTACAACCTCTTGGAATGTGCTCTGAGTAGGAGAAAGTCTGGTTACTGTTTAAGAGCAATTAACTGGTGACACTTGGGAGACTGGCAGAGTTCTCATCACAGTTTTGACTATCAAAAAAAGACCTAATAAAAGTCCCGTTATAAAAGAGCTTAATAATCATTGATATAATTTAAGGAATTCTTATAAGATCATCATTAAGACTTAAGAAGTCATCTATTTGTCTATATAGCATCACTACAAGACAGTATGTCATCATGGATCTGCAGAGATCTGCTCCAAAGGGGTGTGCTATTGCTTAGTGATTGTTATATATGTCTAATAGTAATAGGAAAAGCATATCAGTAGCAGGAATCTTTCCTAATATGAATCCCTTACAGCCTTGCTGAATAAGGGCACACCTGTCACAGATTATATAATAATCCAGGGCAAGCCATTTCAGCATGATCACCTGCTAGTTATTAGCTTGTCCTATTATAGATCCTGACACAGAGGGGTCACGGACACCAGAAGAACATGGCAACAGAATCAACTAAGTAGGGCTCTTAGGAGCTCACAGAGACTCAAAGGGCAATCACAGAGAATGTATGGGTCTGTGTTAGGCTCTCTGTATACACGGTGTGGTTGTGTATCTTGTTGTCCTTGTAGGACTCCTGATAGTGGGGGTAGAGTGTCTGACTCTTTTGCCTGCTCTTAGGACCATTTTCTTCCCACTCTGTTGACTCATACAACCTTGATTTAAGAGTTTGTGCTTAATATTATTCTAACTTTTTATGTTATGTTTAGTTAATATCTCTGGGAAGCTTGTTTGTCTCTGAAGGGAAACACGGGAGGAATGGATCTTGGTGGAGAGGGCAGGTGGGTGGGGACATGGGAAGAGTTAAGGGAGAGGAAACTTTGGTTAGTGTGTATAGTGCAACAAAAGAATAAATCAAAAAGTAGAAAACTCTGATAAGCCTGGCCCTTCCTGCTTGGGGCAGACTCACAGCTGGTCTGCTCCCAGGAAGACACCATATTCAGACCCATTCCAGAAGATCTGCTGCACTCAGAACAGTTGGTAAGAATCCTCCCCCATTACTCAGAGTCCCAGACCTGCAGCTGGGAGACCAGCAGCTGTGCACTAGGGACACATCACCCACCAAAATCCTGCCCTCCTGAACTCCACACCTTTCTGCCCCCTCCCCCTGGCACTTCCTGCTTGGGCAGACTCATTGTTGATCTGCGCCCAGGAAGACACCATATACAGACCCAGCAAAGAGGATCTGCTGCACCCAAAGCAGTTGACTCCTAACTGGTTTGCTCCCATGAAGATACCATACCCTGGGCCATTGGCATGGATTTCTTCTGATCTGAGCCAGGGCAATGAGGAGACCTAGGGTACTACCTCTGTAACCAATCCCATAACACCCAGAGGAAGCTGGACTCTCAGGAGATCTAACAAGCCCAAGATCATAGAGGAAACTGGACTCCCAGGAGCTCTAACATACCCAGGCTTATAGGATTACAGGATCTATCCAGCCTGACTCTGACACACAGGATCACAGGATCACAGGATCACAGGATCACAGGAACATAGAGACATCTGGACTCCAAGGAGCTCTGACACAACCAAGAAAACAGGAGAGACAGGGTCCAATCAGAGACAGTGATTACAGGGAGCACTAGAGATAACCAGAAAAAGAAGGGCAATCACAAGAATGTAAACAACAGAAACCAAGGTTACTTGGCATCATCAGAACACAGTTCACCCAACATCGCAAATCCTGGATACCCCATCACATTGGAAAACTAAGATTCTGATTTAAAATCATTTCTCACAATGATGATAGAGGACTTTAAGAAGGACATAAATAACTCCCTTAAAGAAATACAGGAGAACACAGGTAAACAGGTAAACCCCTAAAAGAGGAACACAAAATCCCTTAAAGAAGTTGAGGGAAACACAAACAGGTGAAGGAATTGAACAAAGCTATTCAGGATCTAAAAACAATCAAGAAATCACAAAGGGAGACTACCCTAGAGACAGAAAAACTAGGAAAAAGATCAGGGGTCATAGATGCAAGCATCACCAACAGAATACAAGAGATAGAGAGAATCGCAGATGCAGAAGATGCCATAAAAAACATTGACACATGGTAGAAAAAAAAATGCAAAATGCAAAAAGCTCCTAACCCAAAACATCTAGGAAATCCAGGACACAATGAGAAGACCAAACCTAAGGATAACAGGTATAGATGAGAGTGAAGATTCCAAACTTAAAGGGCCAATAAATATCTTCAACAGAATTATAGAAGAAAACTTCCCTAACCTAAAGAAAGAGATGCCCATGAACATACAAGAAGCCTACAGAACTCTAAGTAGACTAGACCAGAAAAGAAATTTTCCCTGTCACATAATATTTGAAACATCAAATGCACAAAACAAAGAAAGAATACTAAAAGCAGTAAGGGAAAAAGATCAAGTAACATATAAAGGCAGACCTATCAGAATTATACCAGACTTCCCACCAGAAACTGTGAAAGCTAGAAGATCTCAGAAAAATGTCATATAGACAGAGAACACAAATGCCAGCCCAGCCTACTAAAACTCTCAATTACCATAGACAGAGAAATCAAGATATTCAATGACAAAACCAAATTTACACAATATCTTTCAACAAATCCAATCCTAGAAAGGATAATGCATGGAAAACACCAACACAAGAATGGAAATTATACTCTTGAAAAAGCAGGGCAGTAATCTTTCAACAAAACTAAAAGAAGATAGTCACACAAAGATAATTCTACTTCTAACAACAAAAATAACAAGCAAGAATCACTATTCTTTGATATCTCTGTACATTAGTGGACTCAATTCCCCAATAAAAAGACAGACTAACAATGAATATGTAAACAGGACCCATCAATTTGCTGCACACAGGAAACGCCCCTGAGTGACAAAAACAGACACTACCTCAGAGTAAAAGGCTAGAAAAAGTTTTCCAAGCAAATAGACCCATGAAACAAGCTGGAGTAGCCATTCAATTATTGAATAAAATTGACATTCAACTGAAAGTTATCAAAAAAGATAAGGAAAAACACTTCATACTCATCAAAGGAAAAATCAATGAAGATGAACTTTCAATACTGAACATCTCTGCTCCAAATGCAAGGGTGCCCACATTCATAAAAGAAACTTTACTAAAGCTCAAAGCACACATTGCACCTCACACAATAATAGTGGGAGACTTCAACACCTCACTCTCATCAGTGGACAGATCATGGAAACAGAAACTAAACAGAGACACAGTAAAACTAACAGAAGTTATGAATCAAACAAACTTAACAGATATCTATAGAACATTTCATCCTAAAACAAAAGAATATACCTTCTTTTCAGCACCTCATGGTACCTTCTCCAAAATTGAACATATAATCAGTCACAAAAGAGGCCTCAAAAGATATAGGAAGATTGAAATAATCCCTTACATCCTATCAGATCACCACGGAATAAGGCTAGTCTTTAATAACAACAAAAACAACAGAAAGCCCACATACACATGGAAGCTGAACAAGGCTCTACTCAATGGTAACTTAGTCAAGGAAGAAATAAAGAAATTAAAAATGTTTTAGAATCTAATGAAAATGAAAGCACAACATACTGAAACTAAGGAGACAAAATGAAAACCAGTGCTAAGAAGAAAACTCATAGCTCAGAGTATATGTAGGGGAGGATGGCCTTGTTGGGCATAGGTGGGAAAGAAGATCCTTGGTCCCATGAAGGCTGAACACTTAGTGGGGGGGACTAAACCAGGCGTGTTTCTTTGAGAAAACCAACGAGACAGATAAACCCTTAGCCAGTCTAACCAGAGGGCACAGAGACAGTATCCAAATCAACAAAATAAGAAATAAAGGGGAGATATAACAGAAACTGAAGAAATTAAAAAAAATCATCAGATCCTACAACAAAAGCCTATACTAACAAACCTGGAAAATCTGGAGAAAATGGACAATTTTCTCAACAGGTACCAGATGCCAAACAAAGTTAAATTAGTATCAGATAAACCATATAAATAGTCCCATAATCCCTAAAGAAATAGCAGCCATTAAAAATCTCCCCCCCCCCAAAAGCAAAAGCCCAGGACCAGATCAGCCCTTCAAAGAAGACCTGATATCAATACTCTTCAAACTATTCCACAAAATAGAAACAGAAGGAAAACTATAAAGTCTGTGAAGCCACAATCACACTTATATCTAAATCACACAAAGACCTACCAAAGAAAGAGAATTTCAGACCGATTTCTCTCATGAACATCGATGCAAAAATAATAAAATTCTAGCAAACCTAATCCAAGAACACATCAAAATGATCATCCATCATCATCAAGTAGGCTTTATCCCAGGAATGCATCTTAGGATAGTTTTATATAAGGAAATCCATCAATGTAATCCATGATATATACAAAATCAAAGAAAAAAAAGATCATCTCACTAGATGCTAAGAAAGCATTTGCCAAAGCAATACCCCTTCATGGTGAAAGTCTTGGAAAGACCAGGATTTCAAGGCTCATATATAAACATAGTAAAAGCCATATACAGGAAACCAGTAGCCAACATCAAACTAAATGGAGACAAACTTGAAGCAATCCCACTAAAATCAGGGACTAGACAAGGCTGCCCCACTCTCTCCCTACCTATTCAATATATTACTTAAAGTCCTGGCCTGAGCAATGAGAAAACAAAGGAAGGTCAAAGGAATAGAAATTGAAAAGAAAGAAATCAAGATATCACTATTTGCGATTTTATGATAGTATATTTAAGTGACTCCCCAAAATTCCACCATAGACCTCTAAAACCTGAAACAAAATTTCAACAAAGTGGCTGGATATAAATTAACTGAAACAAATCAATAGCATTCTTCCATTCAAAGGATAAACAGGCTGAAAAGAAATTAGGGAAAGGACACCCTTTACAATAGTCACAAATAATATAAAATACCTTGGTGTGACTTTAACCAAGCAAGTGAAAGATCTGTATGGCAAGAACTTCAAGTCTCTGAAGAAAGAAACTGAAGATCTCAGAAGATGGAAAAGTCTTCAATGCTCATGGATTGGCAGGATTAATATAGTAAAAATGGTCATCTTACCAAAAGCAATCTACAGATTCAATGCAATCCCCATCAAAATTCCAACTTAATTCTTCATAGGGTTAGAAAGAGCAATTTGCAAATTCATTTGGAATAAACAAAAACCCAGAATAGCAAAAACTATTCTCAAAAATAAAAGAACTTCTGAGGGAATCACCTCAAGCTCTACTACAGAGCAACAGTGATAGAAACTCTATGGTATTGGTACAGTGAGATGCAGGTAGATCAATGGAATAGAATTGAAGACTCAGAGATGAACCCACATACCTACGGTCATTTGATTTTTGACAAAGAAGCTAAAGCCATCCAGTGAAAAAAAAGACAGTATGCTGCTAGTTCAACTGGATGGAGGTCAGCATGTAGAAGAATGGAAATTGACCCATTCTTTTCTCTTTGTACAAAGCTCAAGTCCAAGTGGATCAAGGACCTCCACTAAAAACCAGATACACTGAAAGTAATAAAAGAGAAGGTGGGGAAAAGCCCCAAATACATGGACACAGGGGAAAAGTTCCTGAACAGAACACCAGTGGCTTATGCTCTAAGATCAACAATGAACAAATGGGATCTCATCAAATAGCAAAACTTCTGTAAGGCTAAGGACACTGTCAATAGGACAAAACGGCAATCAACTGATTGGAAAAAAATCTTTACCAATCCTATATCCTTTAGAGGGGTAATATCCAATATATACAAATTACTCACAAAGTTCGACTGCAGAGAACCAAATAACCCTATTAAAAACTGGAGTACAGAGCTAAACAAAAAATTCTCAATTGATAGATATAGAATGTCCGAGCAGCACTTAAAGAAATGTTCATCACCCTTAGTCATCAGAGAAATGCAAATCAAAACAACCCTGAGGTTCCACCTCACACCAGTCAGAATGGCTAAATTCAAAACCTCATATGACAGTAGATGCTGGAGAGGATGTGGAGAAAGAGGAACATGCCTCCATTATTGGTTAGGTTGCAAGCTGGTACAACCACTCTGGAAATTAATCTGGGGATTCATCAGAAATTTGACATAGTACTATCTGAGGACCCAAATATACCACTCCTGGGCATATACCCAGAAGATGCTCCAATATATAACAAGTACATATGCTCCACTATGTTCATAGCAGCCTTATTTATAATAGCCAGAAGCTGGAAAGAACCCAGATGTCCTTCAACAGAGGAATGAATACAGAAAATGTGGTACATTTACATAATGGCATACTACTCAGCTATTTAAAACAATGACTTCATCAAATTCACAGGCAAATAGATGGAACTAAAACATATCATCTCGAGTGAGGTAATCCAGTCACAAAGAACATGCATAGTATGCATGCACTGAGAAGTTGATGTTAGTTCAAAAGCTCGGGATACTGAAGATACAATTCACAGACCATATGAAGCTCAAGAAGAAAGAAGACCAAAGTGTGGATGCTTCAGTCCTTTTTAGAAGAGGTAACAAATTACTTATGAAAGTTAGAGGGTGGGAAGGACTTTGCACGAAGAGGGGTGTGGGATATGAAAAAGGGGGGCAGGATCATGTATGAGAGGAGACAGGGATGTTATATAGAGGTCAGGAATTTGAACAGAAGTGTATAGCAATGGGGGGGTGGAGAACTGGGGATAAACCAGAAAATACCAGATGCCAGGGAATCAAGAGGCTCCCAGGACCCAACAGGGATGAAATTAGGTGAAATTCCCAACAAAGGTGAGGGAGAACTGGTAGAGACCATATCCAGAGGCTAGGCAAGAACCCTAGTTGGGTAATGTGGCCACCCACTCATCTGCAAATTCTTAACCCAGAAGGGCTCCTATCTAAAGGAAATATGGGGACAAAGTGTGGATCAGAGACTGAAGGAAAGCCCATCCAGAGACTGCCCCACCTGGGGATCCATCCCATAGACAGACTCCAAACCAGACACTATTGCAGATGCCAAGAAATGCTGACAGGAGCTTGTTATTGTTGTCTCCTGAGAGGCTCTGCCGGAGAGGCAGATGCTTGCAGCCAACCATTGGACTGAGCATGGCGTCCTCAATGGTGGAATTAGAGAAAGGACTGAAGAAGCTGAAGGGGTTTGTAATTCCAAAGGAAGACTAACAATATCAACCAGACCCCCCAGAGTTCCCAGGAACTAAACCACCAACCAAAGAGTACACATGGAGGGACCCATGGCTCCAGCCACATATGTAGGAGAGGATGGCATTGTCTGACATTAATAGGAAGCCCTTGGTTTCTGTGAGGGCTTGATTCCCCAGTGTAGGGGAATGCCAGGGCAGTGAGTTGGGAGTGCGTGTGTGGGAGGGGGAGCATCCTCACAGAAACAGGAGGGGGGGGTAGGAGCTGGGGATTCCAGAGGAGAAACTGAGAAAGGGGTTTGATAACAGATAACATTTGAAATGTTAGTACATAAAAATCCAATAAAAAAGTGATGTCTTATTGTATATTTAGACTGCTGCCAAATGATTCGTGTAAACACATGTCCAGTGATACCAGAACAAGTCTAAAAGTCAAAATGCTCACAGGTAGGCAATAGGCAGGAAGCATATACTCCTTGGATACACTGGATGAAGGGCTGATTTGTATCTCAGATGGAATATGACGGCATCAGATTTCATCATGCCACCTAAAACAGCAAACCATTCAGGACACATGCATTACTTTTAAATTTTTCATTTAATGTTTCTAGATTGTATTGGTGACAAATAACTCAAAGTGCAGATGGTGCAGGAATCCTGTGGCTGAGCTGCTGATTTGTACTAGTGTCCACGTGGAAGAACGGCAGCAATGAGAATGCCAGCCCAACACCCTTCTATTTCCCAAATAACCTGTAGCTTCAGTTATTCAGCAGCAGTTACATCAAACGTTTCTTCTTTAAGTTCATTTGTTTTTCTTATGGAGAGTACCAGATCTCTATCTTCCTGAACTGAAATGGAATACACTGGTTGGAAAATCAAAAGAAGCAATCACACAAGCACATGGGACAAAGAATGAAACCTTGTCCCTATTGTCACAAATATCAGAAAAGTTTTATTTTCTCTTGTTTAAAGAGAAGAAAATCCTGTGACTGGAAGCAGTCAGAATCCTGACTGGAAGTAAACAAAACTGATGGTGACCACATCTGACAGATTTCACTTTGTCTAGAGCCAGATGCCCTGCTCAACCCCAGCCTCTAATGAATCAGTCTGTAGAGGTCATTGTGTTAACTCCAGAGAGTAGGAACTGATGATGTCTCTTACCTCACTGGGACATTACAGCATGGTGCTTGGTTCCACCTTGGCCAGCAAGCCTGGCTAAGAGTAGTGACAACTAAAATACTGTTTGGCAACAAGCTGGTGAAAAGTGTTTACTTTTTCTAGACCAGACACTGTGACTTTTTTGTTATTAAACATTGTCTTTTCGGGTAACTCATGACTCCTGATATTAGACTGCAGAGAGTTTTGTTTTTATTAGTAGTACAATGTTTTAAAACTACTATTATTAAACCTCGTCTTTTTATCTGTGAGCTTCCAGCATCTCAACCCGTTAGTCTATGTGCTTTGGGAGGGAAAGAGTGGACAAACTGAAAATGTAGAATTTGGTCAGAGACCAGGTTAAGCCCAGATACAATGGTAATACACAATGAACAAAACATAATTAGCCTTTTATTTCCTTATCTTATTTTTTAAATAAGATACAAGTTATTAACTTGAACATGTAATTCTGTACGTGTAGAGACTTTGTTCCATTTTACCCAAACACTTTCCCTCAAGGTCTTTGTTTGCTACAGTCTTTTATCTCATTATATTGAAAGGAAGATATCTCTCCACTTCTTGTCAATCCAAACTTTTATTCCAACCTTCTTTTTTTACCCACTTCATAAAAAAAAAAAAGCACAATTTCTCTTTTTGGCACCTATTATATTTTACAGCAGTTGACTTTTTTCCCCTTTCTTCTCTTTTTTTATGTACACACTAAACCCAAGGGCCAGTTTAGACCACTTGACCTAGTTGAGACACAAATCATAGCTGCTATATGACTCTCATAGGTAACCCTCAGCAGAGTCTAGCCTAGCCCAATTTACTGATACACAGAATTGTGACACAATAAAATTGTTGGGTTTCAAGCTAAAAGCTTTAGTGTTCTTTATTATGCAACTAGTAACTAGTAGATCCTACAAAAGCTTATGATACATGCCTCAGTGGCACATTCATAGGGTTTAGGATTTTTCCCTTTTCGTCAGCTTTTTCAGTATCCTTTTACTGAAATACTCCATCCATTCCAGTCTATTCTAAATGAGAGCATCCTTTGACCTTTTTTTTTTTTTTTTTTAAACTAATTCCATTTATCAATGACTGAATGTTTTCACCTGGAATTTTTTGTGCTATAGGCTGATATGAAAAAGAAAATCAAATAAGCATAGGTATTGCTACGAAGCAAAGTAAATATGTGGTATATTTCTCCCAGAATCTTTTCCTTTACTTTTAACTTCTCATTAAAAAGAAAGTAGTTGGAAATTTGACAAAACGTGAGTGGACAGATAGTCACTTTTCTCTGTGTAAACCTTGTGGTGGTTTGAATATGAAATGCCCTCTATCCCAGTATTGTGATACCTCCTGGGTCCCTAGCTGCTGGAGCTGATTTGAAAGATTCTGCATAGGTTAGGTAGCAAGGACTGGGAAGACAGGAGCTGATCCTTGAGGGTATCTTGTCTTTGGTGTTTCCTGTCTCCCTTTGTGCTTCCTGTCTGTCCAGGGACAGTTCTCTGCCACTGACTTCTGTCACCATGTTAGGTCATAAGAGGCCTAGATATATGTGTCAAGTGGCCATGGATTAAGACCTATGAATCTGTCTGTTTCCCTTGAGTTGTTACTGTCAGGTATTTTGATCACAGTGACAAAAAGCTAAATAACAATCCTTTTATTATAATATAATTTAAAATTTTACACCTTGTCAAAGCTTGTTGGGGTAGTCAACTAATAACTGACTTGACTTAAGGCCCATTCTACAAGAGATGGAATCCATATCTGACACTGTTTGATTGACCTGACACTAGCTAGCTCAAGGATTAAGGTAAATCCAAATACTGTTGTTTTAAAGAATGAAAAAAAACATAAATAGAAAAAAAGCACTAAAACACTGTCTAATGACTTTCTGCAATACTCTTGTATCAATGTCTTGCTCAGCCACCATCAGATAAGTTTTCTCCTGCAGCAGATGGGAACAAATGCAGAGACCCATAGCCAGACATTATGCAGAGAGTGAGAGACCTTGGAAGACTCATCCCAAACTGGGATATCTCTGTGAAATTACTCCCATCAGGCCTTAGGTAATATTATGGATGAGAGGATAGAAAAGTGTAAGAGCTTTCATCTACCAGAGGGGATGAAAAACACCAAGGAAACAAGGGCCTCTAAAATTAACAGGGTCAAGACACATATGAACTTATAGAGAGTGAAGCAGCAAACATTGAATGGGGTCCTAGAGCTGAAAGAAGTGGACACATGCCTCTGTCCCCAGACCAAAAGTTCTCTCCAATTAATAGCCATTTGATAATGAAAATTTATTTTTCTCCAAGGGAGTCTCACTGTAAAAACAAACTATTCTTAAGCGTAGAGTGCATGCCCAGCGGTGGGTGCCAACAGAAAATGAACTTAACGCCATCTTTGGAAGTTCCTTGACTAATTATGTCATGTGAGGACTATAACAATTTGAGACAGGGTTTCTCTGTGTAGCCCTGGCTGTCCTGGAACTCACTCTGTAGACCAGGCTGGCCTCGAACTCAGAAATCCGCCTGCCTCTGCCTCCCAAGTGCTGGGATTAAAGGCGTACGCCATCACTGCCCGACGGACTATAACAATTTTTAATTTTATTATTTTACTATTTTTTATTTATATAGCTTTCTCACTCTCTTTTTACCCTAACAGGTTCACTTGCATTTATAGTGTAGCCTCAGTTTAGTGTTTCTATGGGCCTCCTGAGTGTGTTTCTGTTTCTGTTTCTTGTGCCTTTTCTTGAGCTCTTTCCCCACTGTTTGCTTTGCCTTATTCTGAGGTGTTTCATTACATTTTATTATTATACCTTAGAGGGATGTTTGTTTTCCATTGAGCGACAGAAGGGAAGTGGATCCACATGAGAGGGGAGGTGGGGAAGAACTGAAAGGATCAGAGGGAAGGGATACTAAAATCAAGACACAATGTGTGAAAAAAAATTCATTCTTTAATAAAAGAAAAATAGACCTTGTATATGATTTATCGCTTGTAGTCTTAATTAAAATAATTTTAAAAATAGTTTGTATTAAAATAAAACAGCCTCTCTATATCTCACAACCTCTAATAGCAAAACTAGTTTGAAGACATGTGATGTTGAAATGCTTGTGGCTTTTAAATCTTTAGATGCAAGAATGACTAAAGACCAGCTCAGCGTGAGCCGTTGATTCAGCTGCATGATCATTCAACGTTGCTGGAGAATAATCACTCTGTGAGAAAAATGAAGGATCACCATTATCTGTCAAAGATGGTTACCGCAAAATGAAAGGAAAAAAGAAAGGTGACCATTCCCAGGGAATCCAAGGGAACAAGATTTCCCCAGGGTCATCTTTTGCTAAGAAAATCACAATTAGATAAACAGCTAGAAGAAGCATTCTTAATTTCAGTGACATTCCTACTCTTCAAAACTATATATGAGATTTTTAGAGGTCATAAAAACAACAGCTCAAGAGTTCTTTTTTCTTTCTTTCTTTTTTTTTTTTGAGACAGGGTTTTTCTGTATAGTGCTGGCTGTCCAGAAGCTCACTCTGTAGACCAGGCTGTCTGGAACTCAGAAATCTGCCTGCCTACCAGGTGCTTGTTTCAAAGACATGTGCCGCTATGCCCAGCTAAACACTCTATTTGGTTTTGTTATTTATTTTTAAGATTTAATTTGGGGTGCCTAAGCATTTTCTACAGCAGAAACAGCTTTTACTTCCTCAGTCTAAGTTGGTAGAAGTCAAGGCCTCAAAGGGCTGGTGTCTTCTGGGAGCTTTACTTGGTTTGGAATGACTGTCTTTCAGAGTCTTCACTTGGTCTCTCATCTGCCTGCTTCTGTGTCATAATCTGCTCTTATAAACCAAACAATCATACTGCACTGGGGTTAATCTATATGACTTAATTTTAATGTAACTCCTCTTCTGGGGTTTAGGATACATTATAGGAGTATTTTGGTGGCTGGGAGAGGCAATTCATTTCATAGTATGTATACTCAATAAGGGAAATAATAAATTATTTTTGGTTATATTTAGAAAAACTGTTAACTTTGCATGGCAAAAAATATGATAAGCAAAGCCAAATATGAAACAAAACTACAACATGACAATAGACACAAATGTTATATTGGGAAAATACACCTGTCTTGTTTTTAGCCATAGGTTTATATCTATTGATATATTGTTTTCCAAATGAAGAAGATGGCCACATTCAGTGGTTCTATGGGATGTACTACAGAGATGAACATAGTTTGAGAAAAGGGAAGAGTTACAGCTTGTAACCATGTAAAAGAAACATGAGTTTATTGTTGTGGAGAAATGGAAATTTAAAGTTCAGTGAACTGTTCCTTAACTATCAGATATGTAGAGGACCTGGGTTTGAGAATAGAACAAGGTGCTCACTGAAGAAACAGGGGCATGCTTTAGATGTTCTCAGTGTGATCACAAAACAGCTTTAGAAAACTTACATATACATTTATGTTTTGGCTCACTATTTTGGATTGATTTACTCCACTTGTAGTAATCAATTTCATCATCAAAAATATAAAATGATATTTGGATAAAGCTTTCATAATGGGACAATTTGAGTAGTATGGACAATCCAACAGCTCCTCAGTAAAAAATTGGTTTAATAAAACTATGTTGCTATTCAAGCTTATGCTATTAATAAAAGCTCTCTCTCTCTCTCTCTCTCTCTCTCTCTCTCTCTCTCTCTCTCTCTCTCTCTCTCTCTCTCTTTGTGTGTGTGTGTTGAGTTTTTCAGACAGGGTATCACATTGCTGCTCAGGCTGGCCTCAAAATAATGGCAATCCTCCTGCCCCAGCCTCATGACCAAATATCTTACAAATATATAAAATGGAAGGAAGGAATATGAAAAAAATGTTACAGAATATTTTATCATATATAATCGACGTAGTCCTTTCTATGTGTGAGGGGGAAAGAAAACATAAAATAGATGTTATTTAAAAGGAGATTAGAGCACTGGCTTAGTGGTTAAGAGCACTTTCTGCTTCTGCAGAAGATGGAAGTTCACTTTCCAGCACCCACATCACAGTTCACACCTACCTCTAACTCCAGTCTTAGAAGATTCAAGTCTTATAGGTAAGTACCTCTGCACATAGCTACATACTTGATACATATGTAGATACATGTAAAGACAGCATATTTTAAAAGGTTACTTACAATGAGATACTCCATAACTTGATGGTAAAGCCCCATGTCTGAAGACATTGATTATTTATGTTATCAAACCTGGAGAAACTAAGCTGATGCCCAATTAGAAGCTTCACTCCTACTGAGTAGCATTCGTGCTGGAAGGCACTTTTCACAGGACTAGAGGAGAAAGGTAATCATCGATTTCACCCATCTACAAACCCTGCAACCTACAATAGAGACTTGTTTGCAAGATATACTGGCTCAAACGTTATGGGAGTAATCAACCACTTTCTGAATTTAAGGCCCACTCTATGAGATGGCATCCATATGTGGCATTGCTAAAGTGTCCAAAATCCTGTGAGTAAATAGAACTGAGGCCCTAGGGGAAAACCCACTACTGTTATTCTGCTAAGGAAACTTAGGAATAAAATGATTCATAATGACAAATTGCTATATCATAGATTAGTGCATCAGCTAACCATCATAAGAGAAGCTTCTTGCAATAGATGATCATTAAAATAGTGACTCATAAATGGACAGTGTGCAGAGTGTGACAGAATTTGAAACACTCAATGCTATATGAGATGTTTTGTCGACCCCCTCCTCCTCAAGGCTCAGGGATCTATGTGGATGGGAGGATGAAAGATTGTGAGATCCTATAGTGGATGATTCTAAGGACACAGTCTTCCAGATACAATGGGACTGATGCACATGTGAACTCACAGCAACTGTAACAGCACACATAAAAACAAGCAGAGGTTAAAACAGGACAGTATTTCAGCACTGAGAAGGGGAAGTGAACACAAGTTCCACCCCTTACCAAGAAGCTATTTGCAATCTGCACATGCTGGGAAAGGACACACTATAGCAGGCCCCATGCCCAGGAATAGCTAGCCAATAAAAAAGAGACTCCATTGTTTGTTTGTTATAGCTTTTTCTTTTATTTTGTTTTGATATTTTTGTCTTTTTTTTGTTTAAATTAAATTAATTTTGAGAGAGAGAGAGACAGAAAGAGAGAGGGAGAACAAAGTTAAGTGGGTAGAAAGGTAGAGTGATTCTGGGAGGAGCTACAGAAAGGAAAAACATGATAAAATGTATCAATACAATTTTAAATTAAAAAATAAGTCTCAATTACAACTACATTCATCTAGATGAATTTATCCTGTCAAGCTTCAATAAGTGTATTATAACAAAATATATGCAAAAAGTAGAGAAAAATAGCATAAAGAACAGGAAAAACTAGTCTTTTAATTGGATATTTTATTTATTTACATTTCAAATGTTATCCCCTTTCCCTACTTCCCCTCTGGAAATTCCCTATCCCCTCCTCATGCTTCTATGAGGGTGTTCCCCCACCCACCCACTCCAGCTTCCCCGCCGTGGCATTCCCCTACACTGGAGAATCAAGCCTTCACAGGTCCAAGGGACTTTCCTCCCATTGATGCCTGGCAAGGCCATCCTGTGCTATATATGCGGTTAGAGCCATGGGTCACTCCATGTGTACTCTTTGGTTGGTGGTTTAGTCCAGGGGCTAGTCTTTTTGAACATGATTTGTTTGTAACATTGGTGTTTGACTTTCACAAATATTTCATATAATTACCAAACAAAACAGAACAGAGAAGACATTGCTAATAACCCTTCTAGAGACAGTCTGGAGGGCTCTTCCAAGTGGCTTTAGGGCAAAGTCATTTTACTTTCCATTTCTGATGCACCAAAAAAAAAAAAATGTTTTAAAATCATTTCTAGTACTCAGGATTTAAGTTCAAATGCAGTCTCTTAGAGTACATATTTGCCTCTCTACTTCTTTTTCCCCTTTGTTTTTAGAGTTTTATTCTGGTTCAAATTGGTATTTTCTGTTGAGTCTCATAATGTAAAAATAATAGTGATTTGTGACACTGACAATTGAAAATGGAAACATAGATTATTTCGTGGCTTAAAAATCATTTTGTTTTTATGATGAGAGTGGATGGAAATCACTGAAATATTTATAGATCCAATGCAAGTAATGTGATGTCTGGGGCATTTTGTAAAATAACATGGAGGGAATTAGTTGTGGACTGGCTGAAGTCAAGTGGTAAATATCATGGACATCCATAATACTAGCCTAGGTAGTTTTAATATTTTCAAAATTTTATAAATAAAAACAAGAATGCTCATTCTAGAATCTAACAATCTGGATATGAATTCTGATTCCACCACTCAGCACATAGAAGATCTGAGTAAATTATTGAAGTCTCATGTTTCACTGAGAAGTGCATTAAAGATGTGATGGCACACTAAGATTCTTACATCAGTAGAGTATGTTGCATGTAAATTTGAATGCACAGACAATGTCCTGTGGTCTTCATCGCCGTTTCAATTTTCTTTATTCTTTCATATAAAGATATTTGTTGAGCATAGTTTCTCATCTGAGTCTATAATCTCAGAATTTGGGAGGCAGAGACAGGAGGATTGCCTTGAGTTCAAAGCCAGCCTGGGCTACTGTATACGGATTTACAATCTCCCAGCCCACTCCAACAAACAGGCAAATAAACAAAAGCAGCTTGAAGAAAGAGATTCTTCTCTTTCCCCACCTGAGATCATGAGTTACAATATCAAGCTGAACCTGGAATTATTGGTGCATTTTACCACTGGAGGAAGGACCACTCGCAGGGGAGTGGGAACACTGCATTCAGCTGTTCTGATAGTAATTTCTCATTGGACTGTCTTCCCATATACTCAGTCCATAATCTGTAACTTTTTTTAGAGCTGAATTTCCAACACTGGCAAATGACTTGGTTGTCATGACAATTTTTAAAATTTCTTTTATATTTTGATTTTATAATATAATTTAATAATTTTCCTTCTCCCTTTCTTCCCTTTAAACCCACCTATATATCCCTCCTTGCTCTCTTTCAAATGTATAGCTTCTTATTTTCATTAACTGTTGTTATATGTATATGTGTATGCATATACATATATATTCCTAAATATTACATTCTCAGTCTTGTAATGTTGCATGAATATATATTTTCAGGGTTGATCACTTGGTATTAGATAACCAATTGGTGTGCTATTCCATGGGCAAGATGATTTCTCCAGCTTTCTGGTTTCCTTAGTTGTTTGTAGTTCTTTATGTGGGGTTGAGTCCTCTTGGGCTTTCCTCTGTCCATGTTGGCATGTCTGTTGTTATGCTTGTCCAGCTCATGTTTAGACAGTTACATTGGTGAGACTTTATGGAGATTCACATGTGCGGAACAGTGCTACTGCACTCTGCCTAAAGTACATAGATGTTTACAAAAATTTGTCACTTAAAATAAGAATAAACTGTTCTGTCTTTTTTATTTTGTCTTTGTTTTAAATAAACCTGCAACACTTCTCAGCAGATATCTAACACCATAAACCTGGCAGTGTTGCTGAATTCTAAATTTGCAAATAAGGATACTTAAAGTATTATGATTTTGTTCTTTGACATTAATAAAATGACTCAATCAAGTTTGTTAATTATAATAAATATACATATTCATTTGGGGCATGCTACATAATTTTAAACTTTCAAGGAATTGAAGATTCAGGGTATTAGTACAAACAAATTGAAAAAGTTATGGTAAAGACCAGTGTTTTTGACTTTGTGTTGTGATAAATACCCCAGATAAAAATTTGATGAGAGGATTAACTCCAAAGATGGTTGGACTTGTTTCTGGGTTTTTGGTGATCTAGAATGTCATGGCAGTTGGGCACTATAAGGAAAGGAACTTCCAGAATACATGACAGAAAGTTGCAAGGAACAAATACATTCTTCCAACCAGGTCTCTTACCTACCAGTTTCTACCTCCTCTTAATAGGGCCATAAAATTATGAATCCATAAGTAGATTAATCATTGACTAGGTCAGAGCTCTCATGATCAATCACTTTCCCAAATCCCATTAGCTGGCAAACAAGCTTTAACACAGAGCTTTTGATTGGTAAATGTCTCAGATTGACAGTGCTCCAAGGGTACTGCACACTTGGATACTAAGAAGGTGATTTTATGGGAAGAAGATGGCCAGATGCTTCTTTGAGCCTCTTAAGAATCTCCCTATTCCACAGTTCCTTGGAGGGTAGACAAGGAGGAGGGAAATGACTGGACTATAAAAAAAATAATAAAAGTAATAAAAAAAGAAAAAGAAAAAAGAATCTATGTATTCATTTTTTTCTCATCTGTACCTTTGTTTAAAGTCAATGTGACAATGAATATCATAGTTTTTTTCAGTGAATTATTCTAGCACAATATTAAACTTGATGGTGGTTGTCAACATTCCTCTATTTTTATTTATTTGGGCTGAAGGAATGTTTGTAGCTGGTATGTGATGTATTGGCAATCTTGTATTCAGTTTGTCTTGCTCATTTATTATTGTCTCAAGAGTAAAAAGGCTGTGCTTATTTTTATTATTTCCCAGGGAAGACTACAGTGGTAGCCCATTAAAGTCTTGACACTTTCTTCCTGCTTCATTTTGTATAAATACTCATTTGAGGAGATTGCTAACTCCCTCTCAGTCAATAAATAAATAAATAAATAAATAAATGTATATCATATATCATATATCTCATATCTCATATATATCATATGTATCATATATATCATGTATCATATATATCATATATATCATGTATCATACATCATATATCATACATCATACATCATATATCATACATCATATATCAATCATCTATCATCTATCAATCATATATCAATCATCTTATATCACATATCACACATCACATATCACATATCATATATATGATATATCCTATATCATATATATAATATATATCTCATATATCATATATATCATATATTATATAATATATATTTAGCATCATTAAGTGTGGTTGTTTGAGAGTGACCCCCAAAGGCTCATAGGGAGTAGCATTATTTAAAAGAATCAGGACAGGTGTCTTCATCAGAGGAAGCGTGTAACTGGGAATGGTCTCTGACATTTCAAATGATCAAGCAACGCCAGTGGTTCACTCATTCTTCCTCCCAGATCATGCCAAACCAGATGTAGAACTCTTGGCTCTTTCTTTAGCACCATGTCTGCCTGCATGCCACCATGCTTTCTCGCATGGTGATAATGGACTAAACCTCTGAACTTGTAAGCCAGCTCCAATTAAATGTATTTCTTTATAAGAGTTGCCGGTGGTCATGATGTTTCTTCATAGCAATAGAAACCCTAACAAAGACAGAAGTTGGTATCAGGGACTAGGGTATTATAGTGATAGGCCTGACTGCACTTTTGTTTGGAAGAATGTAGACTTTGGGCCTTTGGATTAGGAAAGCAGTTGAATGCTGTATGTCAGGCCATAGTAGGAACATAGCTGAGGGTAACTTGAGCTGTGGGGGCCCAGCTTCCAGAGAATAATATTAGTATGTGGCCTAGTTACTGTTCTTGTTATATTTTGGTGAAGAATTCTGTTCCTGTCTAAAAAAGTCTGTCTGAGAGTAAATTTAAAAATCCATGCAAGTTATGGATTGACAACTTTGCCTGAGGAGATTTCTAGACAGCCTAGTATTGGCTGTGTTGGCTGGTTACTGGTGGCCATGCTTATGTAGGTCTTTAATGAAAAGGAGAAAGTTGAGCAAGGAAAAGTATAAAATGTATACTTTGAGGAGAAAGTGAACACTAAGAAGTTTAATAAAGCTAAGTCCCACGCTCAAGGAGAGAAACAATAAAGAAAAGCTGATAGCTAATGGAATTAAAGTAATAGTGACCTCAGGGAAAGACCCCACCCAGCTAAGCTTCCAACTTGTGAGGAGGTAAAGAAAAATTTAGGGCCAGACATGGAGGTTCATGACTTTAATGGACTCTAACTGTAGGTGGAGACATGCTCTTGTCTGCTCCTTTAAAGGTCAGTCAAGTGCAACAGGTTGGGTGCCTCCTACACTTTGGAAGCAGATTCACCTAAAGGTGATGTATTTTTCAGAATTCCAGGTCCTAGTGCAGTCCCCACTGACAACCATCAGCTGAATCTGCCTATCTTCTGATGCCTGACTTGTGAAGGCATAACTATTTTTGTCTTTTTCTTTCCGATCCTGGCCAGAGTCTTAGGACCTTAAAGTTCCTAGCTTGGAATTCCCTTATCCTTTTTCTAAAGTCCCTGCCACTGGTAGCCGATCTCCATGTTGCCTCACAAGCAGCATGGTTTTGTTACTCCTTTTTTTTTCATTTTCTTCCTTCCTTCTAGACAGCCGTGAGACTTTCAATTTGCCTGTTTTGGCATTTTCCATTTTAATCTCTAATAGACTGGCCCCACACTTCTCTTTGAGTCCATTCTTTGTCATGGGCTTTCCATTTTTGTTTCTTAAACTTGTTTTATTAATGAGATTGACAACCCAAAGAGAGCACACTAGTTTACAATGCTCTGCTGGAAACCCCTGAGATTCCTGGTAACATTTCCTGCCTTTAATTTTTCAATTGGAAAAGAAAAATAATCCCATTCCTGCAACTCCTAGACAGCACAATACAGTTCTCATTCTACCAATATGAAAGTAGTCTGTAAATAAAGAAACTGACAAACTACTTATTCAAAATGACTTCTTGGAATTGTTTTTTAATGAATTGTGATATAACAGCAAGAGATTGAGAGAAGTAGTGAAAGAGAGTCTGTGTAGGGCTGAAATATTTACACTGGACAGAGAGATAAGCACTCTGTATTATAAGTAAGAGTCTTGGAGTACTAGACTAACATTCAGAAGCCAACCAGGATGCTTTCAAGAAGCCCTAGAAAACTATTCCATTGGAAAACATATACTTGTGTATTCAGTGGCAACTCAGGTCAACATGCAGTGATAAAAAAGTTGAAATTGATTATCAAAGAGTCTGTGAGTAGGTTTATTTGTAATGCCATCCATTCCAATTGACAAGCTCCAATCAGAAAGGAGATGCTTTGCTCAGTTATTGAAAGCCCTGGGGCATTTATTTTATTTTTATTTGTGTGTGAATGTGTAGGAGTTCCCAAAGAGGCAAGATGAGGGCATCAGATTCCCTGGAGCTGGAATTAACGATGTGATCATTCTGATATGAGTTTGGGGAGCAGTAAATCTTGGGTTGTCTGTACACTCTTAATCACTGTAATTCCCTGAATTTCATATCATACAAGTAGAGCCAATTGTATGGCTGTAAGAACAGAACCGTGTGCTATTTTAAATACCTAGAAAAGTCAGCAAATTTATTAGCTTTTCACAATTTTAAGAACGAGAATCATCAGTGATGTAGAAATATTGAATTTGGTTGTTTCCATGCTGAGTTTTAAAACCAAACTTTCAAAAATTGTTCTATTTTGTATCTCTCAAATATCACAAATCAATATTTTGAATTATTTGCACATTTTCTTCAATTTGTTAGGCTATCACATAAAAAGTTTATTGTAATCTTTAAAAGTAGATCCGAATAAACATTTCTGGATATTGGAAGTTGCCAGTGGGTTATGAGACCAAAGGGAGAAAACGCTCCACTTTGTGGCTCAACGTCAGTGCATACATATTAATGAGTTCAAACTATCTCCAGGATGTTAAGATTAAGAAATATTTGGGAATGTTTTCAAAATGCATCCTATTGTGAGGATTCCAGAATGTAACTCTCTGAACTGCTAATGAAAAGCAGGCAGACACATTCTCCTCATCTGACCTATGTCATAGTGTAGATTGCCTAGAGTAGACTACTTTTAGTGTCCTTTTGTGCTCAGTTATTCCTTCCTGGAAATTGGACTTAAGACTAGATGTAGATCCCCAGTGATTTTGTTTTTTACTCGCACAGAAAAATAGATACTAAAACTAGATATTGAACCCACATTGGTCCAAAGCTGTATCCCAGTAACCACAGGATCAGTGAGGGGTGACCAGAACATTGAGGGTATTTGGAGCTGAGGTTTGCAAATAGTAGTCCTCATTGGAGGACAACAAGATATTGGTGCCAAAGCCCTGAAATAGTCCCTTCTTCATCTCTTTCTCCCCTTTCAAATGGTATCTAGAATGTTTCCAGCAGCTATCTTGTACCCATCATAATGTAGAAAAATTTGCTTTTGGTTTCTTACACTAAAGGAACATAAAATGAAAGTGATTAAATTAGGACTCCCTCAAAAGTTTTATGGTTGATATGGGTGTGCCCATCCTATCAGTACTGCTCCTCAGCTGGTACCACCAGAATCCAGCCATCCTACAGCAGCAAGCCCTGAATATTGTAACAACACCTGAATTGTAAGAATATGACCTTAAAACTAATCTTATGGAGATGATAGAGGCAATGAATGAATCCCTTAAAAAATACAGGAAAATAAAATCCAACAGGTGAAAAAAGGGAACAAAATTTTTCAAGACCTGAAAATAGGAATAGAAGCAATAATGAAAGTACAAACTTAGGCAATCTGGAGATGGAAAACCAAGGAAAGAGAACAGGAATTACAGATGCAAGCATCAGCAACAGAAACAGGAGGTAGAAGAGAGAATCACAGATGGAGAATACATGATAGAAGAAATGGATATATCAGTCAAAAAAATTCTAAGGCTGAAAAATTTCTAACACAAAACATCCAGGAAATTTGGGACACTATAAAAAGACTAAACCTAAAATAATAGAAATAGAAGGAAAAGGAAGAAGAGAAGGAGGAGGAGGGGGGAGGGGTTAGGGGAAGGGGGAAGGGAAGGGGGAAGGGAAGGATGAGTGGGAGAAGAAGGACCCAATTTAAAGGGACAGAAAATATCTTCAACAAAATTATAGAAGAAAATTTCCATAACAAAGAAAGAGATGCTTATAAATATATGAGATTACAGAACACCAAATAGAGTGGGACCCAAGCAGAAAATCCTTCTGGCACTAAACACTAAATGTACCAAAGAAAGAATGTTAAAAGCCGTAAGGAAAAAAGACCAAGTAACATATTAGCAGAGCTATTAGAATTACAGTAGACTTTTTCTGAGATAGTTCTTTAATTAATTAATTAATTAATTAATCAATTTACATCCCAAATGCTACCTCCCTTCCTGGCACTCCATCATAGAGTTCTTTCCCCATCCCCATTCCTTTCGCCTCTGAGAGGGCAGTTTTCCTCTTGTGTACCTTTACCCTGCAGCAACATGTCTCTACAGGAATAGATGCATACTCTCTCACTGAGGCCAGACATGGCAACTCTCTGCTACATATGCCGGGTGAGTGTTTTCTTGGACCATCCTGTGTATGCTCTTCGGGTGGCGGCTTAGTCTCTGGGAACTCTCAGGGGTCTAGGTTAGTTGACGTTGTTGGTTTTTCTGTGGGGTGGTCATTTCCTTGAAGGCCTTCAATCCTTTCCCTAACTTTTCCATAGGGGTCCCTAATTTTGTCCAATGTTTGTCTTTGGGTATCTGTATTTGTCTGAGTCAGCTGGTGGGTAGAGCGTCTCAGAGGGATGCTATGCTAGGGTCCTATCTGCGATCACAAAATAGCATCATTAATAGTGTGAGAGATTGGTACCCACCAATGGTTTCAAAATGGGCCAGTCACTGGTCAGCCATTTCTTCAGTTTCTGCTCCTTCTTTGTCCCTGCACTTCTTTTAGACAGGACCAATTTTGGGTCAAAAGTTTTGTAGGTGGGTTGGGGTCCTCATCCCTCCACTGGGGTTCTTGTCTGACTACTGGAGGTGGTCTCCCCCCAGTTGGGCAGTTTGGCTAAGGTCACCATTGACTCCTGAGATCTTTCCTCAAGTAGGGTCTCTAGGACTTCCTAGAGAATCCCCCCGACACACCACCCCTGGCAGCTCCATATTTCCATTCATTTTTCTGGCCCTCTGGGACTCTCTCCTGTCTCTCCCCATGCCTGATCCAGCTCCCCCCACCATTCCCCTTTCCCACCCATGTCCCTCCCTTCCTCTGCCTCCCCATGACTATTTTGTTTCTCCTTCTAAGTGGAGTCCATGCATCCTCACTTGGGCCTTCCTTCTTGTTTAACTCCTTTGGGGGTATATCATGGATATTCTGTACTTTTTGGCTAATATCTACTTATCTAGTAAGTACATACCATGCATGTCAGTTTGGGCCTGGGTTCCTCACTCAGGATATTTTTTACTTCCATCCATTTGCTTGCAAACTTCAGGATGTCTTGCTTTTAATAGCTGAGTAGTATTCTATTGTGTAATTGTACCACATTTTTTTTTGTATCCATTCTTCGGTTGAGGGACATCTGGATTGTTTCCAGTTTCTGAATATTATGAATAAGCCTGCTATGAACATAGTGGGTATGTGTCCTTGGGGTATGGTGGAACAGCTTCTAGGTCTATGCCCAGGAGCAGTATAGCTGGAACTACAGGTAGAACTATTTCCAATTTTCTGAGAAACTGTCAGATTGATTTCCAGAGTCGTTTAACAAATTTGCAATCCCACCAGCAATGGAGGAGTGTCTCCTTTGCCCCACATCTTTGCCAACACATGTTATTGCTTGAGTTTCTGATTTTAGCTATTCTGATTGGTGTAGGTGGAATCTCAGGGTTGTTTTGATTTGCATTTCCCTGATGACTTAAGGATGTTGAACATTTCTTTAAGTGCCTCTCGGCCATTCAAGATTCCTCTGTTGAGAATTCCTTGTTTAGTTCTGTACCCCCATTTTTTGATTGGATTATTTTTGTTGTTGTTTTTGTTTTGTTTGTTTTGTTTTGTTGTTTGGAGTCTAACTTTTTGAGTTCTTTATGCATTTTGAATACAAGCTCTCTGTTGGATGAGGGGTTAATAAAGATCTTTCCCCAATCTGTAGGCTGCCGTTTTGTCCTATTGCTTTGTCCTATTGTGTCCTTTGCTGTACAGAAGCTTTTCTGTTTTACGAGGTCCCATTTATTAATTTTTGATCTGAGTACCTGAGCCATTGGTGTTCTGTTCAGGAAATTTTCTCCTGTGCCAATGCATTCAAAGCTCTATCCCACTTTCTCTTCTATTATATTCAGTGTATCTGGTTTCATGGTGAGGTCCTTAATCCATTTGGATTTGAGTTTTGTGCAAGGTATAAATATGGTTTTATTTCCATTCTTCTACATGCAGGCATCCAGTTAAACAGCACCATTTTTTAAAGATGATCCACCTGTATGTTTCTATACCAATACCATGCAGTTTTTTGGTTTTTTTTTTATTTTTTTATTTTGTTTTGTACTAGTATTACTCTGTAGTGCAGCTTTAAGTGAGGGATGCTGATTCCTCTAGACATTCTTTTACTGTTCTGAATAGTTTTGGCTATCCTAGGTTTTTGTTTTTTCCATATGAAGTTGAGAATTTTTCTTTTAAGATCTGTGAAGAATTGTGCTGAAATTTTGATGGGGATTGCATTGAGTATGTAAATTGCTTTTGGTATTATGTTCATTTTTACTATGTTAATCCTTCCAATCTGTGAGCAAGGGAGATCTTTCCATCTTCTGATATCTTCCTCAGTTTCTTTCTTCAGGGATTTGAAGTTCTTGTCATACAGATCTTTCACTTGCTTGGTTAGAGTTACCCTAAGATATTTTATATTAGTTGTCGCTATTATGAAGGATACTGTCTCCCTAATTTTTTCTTTGCTCATTTATGATTTGTATAAATGAGGGCTACTGATTTCTTTTAATTAATTTTGTATCCAGTCACTTTGCTGAAGGTGCTTATCAGCTGTAGAAGTTCTCTGGTAGAATTTTTAGGGTCACTCATGTATACTATCCTATTATCCATGAAGAACAATTCTTTGACTTCTTCCTTTCCACCTTGTATCCCCTTGAACTCCTTTAGTTGTCTTATTGCTCTAGCTAGGATTTCAAGTTCTATATTGAAGAGATAGGGAGTGAGAGTGGACAGCCTTGCTTTGTCCTTTATTTTAGTAGAAATGTTTTAAGTTTATTTGCATTTAATTTGATGTTGGCTATTGGCTCGCTGTATATTGCCTTTATTGTGTTTATGTATGCCCTTTGTATCCATGATTTCTCTAAGACTTTTACCATGAAGAGGTGTTGGATGTTTTTCAAATGACTTTTCAGCAATTAGTGTTTTTTTTTTTCCATTTCAGTTTGTTTGTATGGTGGATTATGTTGAAAGATTTTTGTATATTGAACCACTCCTGCATCCTTGGAATGAAGCCTACTTCATCATGGTGGATAATGTCTTGATTTGTCCTTGCCTTTGGGTATTTTTGCATTAATGTTCATAAGGGAAATTGGCCTGAAATTTTTTTCTTTGTTGAATCTTTGTGTGATTTAGGTATCAAGGTGACTGTGGCCTTGTAGACTGAGTTTGGCAAAGTTCTTTCTGATTTTATTTTGTGGAATAGTTAGAGGAGTATTGGCACTAGCTCTCCTTTGAAAGTCTGGTAGAATTCTGCACTAAAACTATCTGTGCCAGTACGTGTTAAGTTGGGAGATTTAAATGACTGCTTCTATTTCCTTACAGGTTATAGGACTATTCATTTGGTTCACCTGATCTTGATATAGCTTTGGTAATTGGTGTATGTCCACTAAATCGTTTATTTCACTTAGATTTGTCAATTTTGTGGAGTACAGGGGAACTCTCTTTCATTGCTGATGGGAATGCAAACTTGTACAACCACTCTGCAAATCAACTTTGTGGTTTTTCAGAAAATTGGAAATAGCTATTCCTCAAGACTCAGGTGTACCACTACTGGGCATATACCCATAAGATGCTCCACCATCCCACAAAGACACTTGCTCAACTATGATAGCAGCTTTACTTATAATAGACAGAAACTGGAAACAACCCAGATGTTCCTCAACTGATGAATGGATAAAGAAAATGTGGTTCATTTACACAATGGAATACTACTCAGCTATAAAAAACAAAGACATGGATTTTTCAGGCAAATGAATGGAAGTAGAAAATATCATCTTGAGTGAGGTAACTCAGACCCAAAATGAGATGTACATTATATACTTACTTATAAGTGGATATTAGTCATAAAGTACAGCATAACCATGTTACAATCTACTGATTGAAAGAAGTCAAATAACAATGAGTGACCAATGAAGTCTTTTGAATCTTTCTTGGAAGGGGAAATAAAATAGATATTGGAGTTAGATGGCAGGAGGGAAGTATGTCGAAGAGGGGATGTGGAGGGGAATGTGGCAGGGGAATCAGGTATAGAAAGAACAAGGGGGGAGGAAGAATAGAAATAGGTGGAGGCACTCTATCATACCTAGGACATGCCAGAGACATGGGAAGGGGAAACACCCCAGGGAGTCTATAGGGGTGACTCTAGCTGAGACCTGTAGCAGTGGGTGATATGGAACCTCAAGTAGAGACTTTCTTTAGCCAGATGAGATTCCTAGTGAAGAAATAAGTACAGCAACCCATCCACAAACCCTTCCACCCACAAGATGTTCAAGGACAAATATAAAGCAGAGACAGAGGGAATGGCCAACCAATGACTGTCCCAAATTGAGATCTAGTCCATGGACAAGAATGAATCCCTGACACTATTAATGATACTCTGTTATGCTTGCAGACAGAAACCTAGCAAAACTGCTGTCTGAGAGACACTACCCAGCAGCCAACGGGAACTGATGCAGAGACCCATAGCCAAACATTAGACGAAGCTCAGAGAGTCTTATGGAAGAGGTTGGTGAGGATTGAGCCCTCCCCCCCACCCCCTGAAGGGATAGGAACTCCACAGGAAGACCAACAATGTCAAATAACGTGAACCCTTGGGGGTTGCCAGAGACTGAACCACCAACCAAAGAGCTAGCATGGGCTGAACTTAGACTTCCTGCACATATGTAGTAGAAGTTCAGCTTGGTCTTCATGTGGGTCTTCCAGCAACTGGAGCATGAACTGTCCTTGAATCTGTTGCCTCCTTGTGAATCCTGTTCCCCTGACTGGGCTGCCTTGTCTTGACCCAATGGGAGAAGATGTGCCTATTCCTGCAGTAGCTTAATATGCCAGGGTAGGGAGAGAGGAGGTACCCCTTCTCAGAGGAGAAGGGGAATGGGAAATGGAGGGAGGAACTATGTGAGAGGGAGACTGGGAAGAGGAGGGTGAATATTGGGATGTAAAGTGAATAAATAAATAAATAAATACAATGAAAGAAAATGTTCCACAGACTTGTCTGTAGGCTAATCAGTTGTGACTCTGTCTTTTTTGCTAACCCTAGCCTTTGTCAATTTGACCAAAACCAACCAACCAACCAACCAACCAACCAACCAACTAACCAACCAACCAACCACAACAACAAACATTAGGAACAGCACAGCATCATGAGGAACAAGCCAGTTATCAGCATTCCTCCATGATCTAAGCTTCAGTTTCTGCCTTTAAGTTTCTGCCCTACCTTCCTTTCATGATGGCCATTTGTTGAGGCACAGAAGCTGAAATAAACCATTTCTTCCCCAGGTTTCTTTTGATGATGGTGTTTTATCACAGCAATGAAAACCTAAACTAGTCAACATCTAAATAAATGTTTTTCTTGAATCTCAAATGAAATTTGAATTACTGTTCATGCTTTTGTTGATGTAGATCTTATAGGATGCTTTGAGGTGAATTTTGTAGCTCATAAAAAATCTTTGTGATAGCCTGGTTCAACATTTTCATTATACAGACACAGCAATTAAGAGTCATAGTATTTAAATGACTTGTTAAAAAAAAACTTCAGTGACTGATTGTAGTGAAGATGAGTTAGTTAACTGTGAATATACTTGCTTCATAGTACATAATTTGTTATGTAATTAGCTTATTTTAACTACTAATTCATTTTAATACTTAAAAATTAAAAGAAAATCAACCATTATAGATATATTTGACCCCTGAGTGCAATTTCTTGGATTATTCAGTCCATGCTGAATTTTCTTAGTTATCGTTTTTGGCATTGTAATTTTGCCACATACATATGCCAATAAAACAATACAGCACCATTTAGTGCATTTAAAATGTTAGTAAATCATACAATAATACAACATTACGCTACCAATTTAGTCACAAGTTATTAATCTATTTTATTATATTAATGTACTATAAATATATCTATTCTTTTATTAATGGACATTTATAATCTTTCTTATTGTGAATAGAAACAGAAGGGTTGAATAACAAATAAAACCATGTTCAACTCAAGTAGATTTTATCAAAGTAGTCTTATCAATATTTGCTTCAGTCATCTGGAGAAGAATTTGTTTTGTCTCATGCAGAGTGTCACATTTTGAGAAATTTACTATTCTAATATTTGTGAAATGATATTTTATGGTACTTCTATTTAGTAATGAGCTTGAGCAATTTCTTATACAAATGCCAGGCAGAGTTTCTCTAATACTATGCAAATTGTCCTCTTAAGTCCATAAATCACCCATTTATCTATTGAAATATTATTTTTTTCTTATTGGTTTATAGGTATTATTTGTATATGACCTAGATAATATGTTAATTCTTCAAACATGTGGTTTCTTTCTTGCTTTTAATCATAACATGCATTTTAAAATTACATATAATTATACACAATTTTTAGAAAATTAGTTTAATATATTTAATATTAAGTTCTTAAATTTTGGTTTCCTGATTTTTTATGATTTAAGATATCTTCTATGAAAAAATGTCATAAAATATTTTCTTCCAAAATGTTTGATCTGCTCTCTTTTCTTCAAAATTATGCCTGAATTTACTCAATTTTGTAATCATTGATTTCTTGTTTTTATTTACATGTAACCAAGATATAATCTGATATATTTTTCCTGTGGAAGATCATTTATTTTAGTATCATCAAATAAAAGCTTTCCCTTCTGGTTTTCAGGGGTACTTCTGTTTCATGTCAAGTGTTCTTGTATATGTCCACTTGTAGGCTTTTGAGTCTGTTCTATTTGTCATTTCCTATCTTTTGGTCAATGTTAAAATAACATTATTATTGTTGCTTTTTATTTGTTTTGAACTTTTATTTATGTATTTATACTTTTAAAATAGTTTTTAAGATTTATTTTTTATTTTTGTATGTATAGGTGTTTTGTCTGCATCTATATCTGTGTGCGTATATGTATGTGCATATGGTGTGCACATGTGTGTGTTGTGTGCATGTGTGTATGGGTGTTTGTATGTGTGTGTGTGTGTGTGCATGTGCAGTGCTAATGAATGCCAGACAAGATCGCCTGAAACTAAAGTTCCAAATTATTGTTAACTGCCATGTGGATGCTGAGAATTGAACCTGGGTCCTCTGGAAGAGCAATCAGTGATCTTACCTTTTGAGTAAGACTTTCTAGCTCTGAGACTTTATTTATTTTATATGTATGGTGTTTTCATGCAGTTTTGTCTGTGGATTGTATGCATTCAGCTCCTATGGAGGCCAGAAAAGGGCACAAAATCTCCTGGAGCTTGAGTTACAGATGGTTATGTGAGCCATGTGGATACTAAGAATAGAACCCAGGTCCTCTGAAAGAGCAGTCATCTCTCTAGAACCAACTGTTGCTCTCCAATAGTTCTTCATATCATGTTAGAAAAAAATTTTCATATTTTTGTAAAGTTGTCTTGGATCCTAGGTAATTATTTTATTTTTAATATTATTTTAACTAGTACTATCTACATTTTTTGCTACTTCATTTTATCTTTAGGCTTTATCATTTATTAATTGTGAAGAGTTTACCCATTGTGTTTTCAAATTGTGCTTTCCAAGCGTTCTTTATATTCTTGTTCTCTTCAAACAATAATTGAATTCTACATTATACAAATGATACTTTAAAATTTAAAAATTATATTTGGCTATTTTCAATTAAACATTTCCTAATGCCAATGGAGGCTGTTTTTAAATGTTTTCAATGTTAACAAATTTTCTTAAATTTGTTTTTTAGTACTATCATTCTTGATGCATTTAATTTTCAGCATTTAATGGACCTGGCATTTGGCCTTATTGGGGAATTATTATTATTATTATTATTATTATTATTATTATTATTATTATTATTATTTATTTTGAAGTGAGTCTCACTATGCTCCCTACTTATCCTGGAATTCTTTGTGTAGACCAGGCTCCTACCTCTGTTTCCTGAGTGCTGAGATGTTAGGCATTAGCCATCATGTCTTGCTGGACTTTATTAATCACTTTTTTAAAGTACCTTAAGACCTTCTCTCTGCAAAGTATTTGTTCCCATACAGAATTTAAATCCTGATTGTGAACCTTGTGGTGATTTGCTCCTGTGAAGTTATTCATGGCTAAGACTGACAATATATTGTACAGGAAATCTTTTGCTTTTTTGAGGCAGTCTTGGGTTAGTATGAGTTTGGAACCATTTTTACACTAGTGACTAAGGCTGGAGAATTCCTTGGGTACACATAAATAGTGTAAATTTAACCCCAATGCACATTGGAATAGGCCTGTAGTTATACATTCGAATAAAAGTCTTTTTCTTTCACTCTAGCCCAGACCTACACTAAGACAGACAAGTCATCTTGTATCCTGAGCTACCCTATGTATTTTTCTCCTGGTAGCCTTTTCTTCTTTCCACTGAGTCTCACACATGTTAAGAAGAGCAGACCTTCTCTCTCATTTTCCAAAGCTTTGTTTCTTGTCCTTTTGTAAGCAATACAATTTTCCAGTGTGATCAAGTCAGCATATACAAAGATATGCTAGAAGATTACTTAAGGCTGGTATCTGTTGCATTATCAGCATTCAGGGGTACCCTTTTAATGTTAATGATTTGTGTCTTTTATGTACAACTATGCTTGTTCTTTCTCAGAGTATTTTAGAATGTGAACTAATTATGCCACCTTGCTGGTACAAAAGCCAATATTAAATCTTAACATATGAATTATATTTTGGTCCATTTAGAGCCCCAAACAACATTCTTGCCTGTAGGGAGTTATTACCTGGGTCCCTTAAATGTCAACTGCTTATAACTTTTGTTATTAGACAAAAGAAAGAGATCTCTCTTTATCTCTTTACAAATATATATTATAATGATGTCAACAATTGCTGCTAGGTTAAATCACTCAAAAGTTTAAATATTTCCCTCTGAATAAATGAAACATTACTTCCTTAAAATGTCTGTCTGTCTGTCTGTCTGTCTGTCTGTCTGTCTGTCTGTCTATTTCTGTGGGTATGTGTAGGTCTGTACAGTTATGCATCTCTACTGCTCCCCAATATTAGGTTTTAAAATGTTCTTTAGGAAGATACTTGAAAGTGACTTAAATATGTCACTCTTTCTCTCAAAAATGTTCAACTAACCCATCTTTAAAGACATTAAGGGGCTGGAGAGTGGGCTCAGTGGTCAAAAGCATTTGTTATTGCAGAGGACTTGATTCCAATTCCCAGCACACACATGGCAGCTAACAGAGGTTTTATAATTCAAGTTTCAGAGGTCCTAACTCCCTCTTCTGACCTCCAAGCATGCCAAGTATACTTGTGGTGCACACATATATACACGTAGGCAAAATACCCAGATACATAAAATAAAATAAATGAATACAAAAATAGTAAGCTGAGTATCCTGATCATGATTTTATCACTTAAAAATTACACCATGTTAAATTTTAAGTCAATCAATATGTAATTTCTGCAACCTTCAGGATTCTAGCCTAGTAGTTAAGAGTGCTTCTGCAGGGGGCTCTTAGATTTACAATGACTCTAATGACATTTGTATTATTGAATAATAAAATAAAATAAGACAGGCCATTTGCCTTCCAGGCATTATGACTTGTCTGCCACCATTTTATTTCACAGGTGGTAGATTCATGAGCATCTAGTCTAATGCTTCAAAGTTCCATCATGAGTTTCATGTAACAGGGCTGTGTCATAGACATCAAACTCAGGATGGAGAACACAATGGTACAACTGCTGATAAACAAGCTGACTAAAGTTTAGCATCCTTTTGTCTTTGTTTTCAAAGCACTAGAGCAAAAAGGAAAAAGGCCGAGGGAAGGGAGTTGTTTGAGATTTTGCTGGGCATATATTCATGTATTGAAGTGACTTGTGAGATTCAATGAGATGGGAATAACCATTTCATAAGTTCTCACCCAGAATGTCCCAAATTGAATCATCACATTCAGGCTCTGTACTTTGCTATCGTAACTGTAAGTTGATGCAAGCCTTAACATCAGAGTTTTTAGATATTCATAATTAAAAAGTTAATATGCGAATTAAACTTATATATTAAAATAATGTATCTTGCTTCTCAGAACTGAAGCAGCAGTATCAGAGGAAGGCTTTATACAAACATCTAGGAGATTCACAGTGAGTCATTTATCTCTTGAAAGTTGAGATGACAACTCAACCGTTACCACAGGGTGTAGCTCCTTCTCAAGGAATCTTTTATTTGTTTTTTTTTTCTTTATTATGTTATCCATTCACAATCTAAACTATTATTTATTTTCTTTCTCTTCCTCTCTCTCTGACTGTCTCTCTGCCTCTCAGTCTCTGTCTCTCTCTCATACATATCAACAATCTTAATCTAACATACTAAAATATGTGTTGGTCAAATCATATTAATATTTTATGATTCAGATTTTCTTAGTCTTATTATTTACTATTTGTCTTTCTTTATGTCCATGCCCATGGCTTTTCTGCTTCCATTTACAGATTTTTCTCATAGAGATTTTTCTTTAAAAGAACTGAGTAAACTAAGTTAAATAAATGTTTTCATAATAATGTCTTAAATTCCTAGAATATTTATATCCTCCTTAAGTTCCAGGACTCACTTGTCTCCCTCCTCTCTCCCATAGGGACGTGAATTCTAATAAATATGTTATTAAACCACTAAAAACATTCCTAGAATATTTATTTTAAAAGACAGTACATGATAATGACTACATTACTTGTGGTGGTCTGACTATGCTTGTCTCAGGGAGTGGCACTATTTGGAGGTGTAAACTTGGAGTAGCTGTGGCCTTGTTGTAATAGGTGTGTCACTGTGGGCACAGGCTTTCAGATCCTTGTCCTAGTTGCCTAGAAGCCAGTGTTCTGAAGGCCTAGAAGCAGCCTTCAGATGAAGATGTAGAACTCTCAGCATCTCCTGCACCATGACTGTGTAAATACTGCCATGCTCCCACCTTGATGAAAATGGATTGAACCTCTGAACCTGTAACCCATCTCCAATTAAATGTTGTCCTAATAAGAGTTGTTTTGGTGATGATGTCTGTTCACAGCAGTAAAACCCTAACTAATACGATACCCCAGAAGGACTGAATCTGTGAAAAGGGTTAGAAAAACATAGGAAGCCAGGTGGGAAAATACATCAGAATTCCAGGACCTTGGTTCTTCTCAAAGTATCTCATGGCTATCCTTACATTTCCCTGAGAGTTTTTGAGATTGAGAAAAGTCTTTAGCACATGGGTTGAAGACCAAATACATGCAGGAAAGGTTCAAAATTACTGAAGGGGCAGTAGCAAGAGAAAGATTTACTATCTTGTAGCCATCCACTGTCCTGGCTCTTATACTTTTCCTATTGTCCTCTCTGATGATCCCTGAACCCTGGGAGAAGTAGGTCCCTGTTGCAGTAAATCTCCAACCCAAATAAGCCCGTGTAAGGAAAACACAATTCAAATAATATGAATACAAGCTGTGTGCCTAGATTGGGCAGATCTGCCACTACAGTACTATATTCCACAGCTATGAGATCCCTTATAACTTGCAGTTTCTCCAGGCCACCTGCTTCTGCTCCATTTTCCTTCCACCTCCTCCTCTTCAGACTTCCTCTCTCTCCTCTTTCTCCCCCTTGCCCTCTCTCCTCCTCTCCTTAAAACCTGTTGGCTCTACTTTCCCTTCCACTGCCTAATCACTGTCTCTAGCCTTTATTTTACAAGTTAAAGTGGGGAGAAGGTTCACATGAAGCCACTGGAGTCTGTGATTCACTCTCTGTCCCAGGCAGCCCTTCTAGGGGAAGCAGAATTAGCATCAAAATACAAACAGCACTAGGACAATCCACAACAGGTACCATTTAGGACTGAGCATTCTGTAGTCTCTGAGAGATATTGGCATTTGTTAGGAGGGTTTTCTCTAACAATGTAAACCCAAGTAAGCCAATCACTCTCCAGTGGAAGATAACTGATCCAATAATACTTAGATAGTTAAACTTGACATTAGTGGGTTAAAAAAACACACACACACAAAGTTGGGGGAAGTAGAAGAAGGTGGATACGGAAAGAGTTTTGAGAAGAAGGGGTTAATAAGTTCAAAGCTCACACAAAACTTTCAAAAAATTAATAATATGCATGTTTATAAATATATACAAATAAATAATTAGAAAATTATGCAAGTACATAGGGCCCAAGTTTCAAACTGTTTTACTTTTCATATTGTCCAAGAAAAATTGAAAATAATATAGAGGTTTTTGGCCTGAGGGCAGACATCATAAGACAAAGTACACAGTTGGAAGAGTTGTTTCTTGAGATCAGGCCTTTTCCATTTTCTTTAAAATATGATGGTGATAGGTGACTAAAAATGCTTTTCAAATGAAAAAAAAAAGATATACCTACTTTCCTTTATTTTGGGTGTTCTCTGAATCATGATGGTCATAATCCTAGGATCTCCCCACCTGCAAGCTAGACTCTTCAGGCATTTGCTTGTTTCTTTACAATAAAAAAAAATCAAATTTCTTTCATTCACAGTTTCTGTTCAGCTGTATTTCTTTCTTAATTTCCTATCTAGAACTTTCTCTTCCCATTTCTGGTTACAAGTTACCATTTACCCATTCCAACTTTGCCTTTATATCCACCACTATCATAGTTCCACTAACTGGGGTTGCTATACATATTGTTCTAATCTTCTATTGTCTTTAGGGATCATTTTCAATACTTAACTCTTTTCCTCTTCTTTGGATTACTTCCTCATCTTGATTTGCATGATTCTACAATTTTGGAGGTAGGGATGTTTCTGTTGACTTTCTGTCCCTTTAGTGATTTTCAAATGCATGTGGAATAGTTAGACTTACTGCTATATTTGTCTTTCTTTGAATGTGCATGTCTTTACTACACTTTAATGGAATAATTTAAGATTGTAGTTCAAGATTAAGCTATAGGTCATGCTGCTAAATCCAATAAGTTAAACGTAGAAAAATGAAATTGGTATGATCTCACTTATTTGTGAAATCTAAAAAAAGTTGACCCCATAGAAACGGAGAAAGAATTGCCAGAAGCTGCTGTAGGGTAGTGTTGGTCAAATGATACATGCTTCAAGGTTACTAACCTCTGTCCCAATGTAAAACATGTTTTCTGTGCTTAATCATGTATTATATACTTGAAATGTTCTGAGAAAGAGTAGTTTTAATGTGTTATCACAATAAGAAAAACAGTGTGTGACTGATACTTTAATTATAGCAAGTACAGTTGTGGAGATTTAAAGGAGCTGTTCCACAAAGGCTCTGGCATTTACATGCTTGGTACTCACTTAGTGGAACTGTTTAGATAGGGGATAGGGTTAGAGAGCATGGTCTTGGTGAAGGAAGTATATTACTGGGAGCAATCTTGGAGAGTTTAAAGACTTTTGCCATTTCAAGCTCTTCCTCTCTACTTCCTCTTGTGGTTTGAAACATAAACTCTCAGCTTTTGCTCCAGTGCTCCTGTCTGCCTGCTGCCCTGTTTCTTTCTACACAGGGTGGTGATGAATTCTTATCCCTGGGGAACTGTAAGTCCAAAATAAACTCTATACTTTATAACTTGCCTAGGTTGTTGTGTTTTATCATAGCAACAGAAAAGTAATTAATACAATAGTCATCATTTTAAACAAATGTTAGAAATCATATTGTATACTATAAATATGTACTTTTCCAGCCATTTCTCTAGAAAGCTAGGAGAATAACTCAATCTTAGGTTTTTCTTTTATTTTACTTATATGACTAAAAAACTCTCCATTTCAATGAAACAACTTTTGGTAATTTCTTTTCTCTGTACACTCTTGATGGCAGTTTTCTACTGAGGAGCCTTCATTCTTAGCACCAGCCAGTGTTAGCAGTGCTAGTATTCACTTTTAGAAGACTGGCCTAGAACAACCATATGTGAATTAATACTTATATATCAAATGAAGAGACTAAAGTCCAAATTACTTGGTGTCATTTTGGGAGGATTAGACTTGGGCTTGATTGTGCTTAAAGTTTATCTGACAAAAGGAACCTTCAAATCAAAATAAAGTTAATTACAGATAAACAAGGAGCACATTTACATTTCTTACATTTTGAAAGACTTAGTCCTTCTGATGACATATAGTTATTGTTACCCAGTAAGTAGCTTTACCACAGGAGATCATGGGAGGATTTCACACAGTGTAGTCTTCCCATAAACATCCAGAGGTTGGAAATGACAGTTTCCTGGGAACACAGTGTTGTATGTACTCACAAGTTCCTCCTTGGAGTTCTGGGGTAGTACAAGTTTAGAAGGTATTATTAGTGAGCTAATAATAACAGCTGTGGTCAGCTAACAGAGTAAGAGTTGAACATAAGAATTATACAATGATGATTTTACAACTAAAGAACTTTAAAGTTGAAATTTGGTCATATTTATACTTATTTGAAATAAATATCTAGAAAATGTCCAGTTCTACATAACATGAAAAAGTCATCTAACATGAAGAGCATGAACCAAGACACATACTGGCTTGTGATTTTGCCAAGTAAAAGTACAAGTTGAAATTACAAGTGTCCAGCAGTCATCTATGGTAAGTGAATTTTGCATCTTCTTTAAAAGCTCAAGTAGGAGGGTACCTAAATGAGACTGCAAAATGGATTACTATGTGTTTTTGAGAACTCCCTAAAGCTTAAGTATATATTTCATCATCTTGTATTCTAAAAGCTCATTTTTTTCACTTAAGAGAAAGCAAAAATTGCAATTTTTAGTTAAAGAAAATTAAACTTAATTAATTTGATTCCCAGGGTTCTAGGATTTTACAGAGAAGTAAGAGACTTTAAAAAAATTTGATTTGGTGTCATAACAAATTTTCTTTTGTTATCCTTTGTGTGTTTTGAGGGTGTCAAGTTTAATATCTTAGTTAACAAGGAAGTCTTATGGGGATCTCCACTAAACTGCAGTGAGTCATAGGAACACGAACTGCAGGAGCATCCAAAGGTAATCTGTTTCCAGCAGGATATCAGGACCATGGCTCACTACATTTCTGAAATCTGAACGAAGAAACAGAACTCTCTAGAGTATAAGCACTGAGCTCACACAGGATTATGTGTTGGAACTGCTATGTTTCTTTTAACACTCTCTACTAGACTGAGATGTGTAGGTAACTTTAGGTAACATTATTTTACCTCAGTTTACACAACTAGTAAAAACTGTGAAGCTCTATTTTGTAACTAATGCATTTAGCCCAAGTAATTTTTTTTTCAGAACTTCTTTCCACAAAGCCTTGGAGATATATATATATATATATATATATATATATATATATATATATATATATATCCAGTGACAGTACTAAGAACCTAAGGAAGTAGTGTTCCTGTTGAATAACAGACCACATTCTTAGCTGCAGAATGCTTTTGCTTGTTTCAGGGACTGAGCCATTCAACGCCTACTGGATACCACTTAAAAACAGACTAATTAAAACTTCTTGATTGTTCTTGCTGATGAAGAATTTGAAAGTACTTTTGCTTCTTAAGTGGTTGAAAATACAGTCCAGGTAAAATTCTAATAATAAACTTTCTGAAAATTGATTATTCAAATGATTATAATACTTTTTTTGTTGTTATTTCAGAACACGACTTAAGAAGATGTCAGAAAAAAAAAAAAACACAACTGTGAATGAAAGATGGTTCTGCATGAGAAGGGCCCAAGGCGTCCCCTCAGGCTTTGGTGTAGGATGGGAGTTATGTTGAGAGGTCTTAGGGATATGAAGAAGCAGATTTTTTTAAAGGAAAGATGTTTATTTTTAGGTTTAAGAAAACACTACATGTAACGCGCGCCCCCAAAATCCCTTTTCGCCCGCGAATAAAGACAGGAGGCGATAGTCGGGTTTACTGCCACGAGGAACTTTTTACTACTCCATACGATAAAGCGGAAAGACCCAAGAAACTGGAAGAGGGTCCCTTAAATACACCCTAGAGTGACGTATTCACTTCTGAATGGCTGTTCGCTCACTACCCAGTATTACGCCTCGGGATAGGCCAGTGGCTTGGCGCTCTTTCTGCCTAGCAGCTGCGCAGAATGATTGTTTACTGCTGGGGAAACATGTGGCCAGCGCCATGTTGGAAAACGCACGTGTGTAGCCACTGAAACAGCTCACTACAACTACACTTTTTGTAAATCCACCCAGCAAGATGGCAAACACTCTCTAAGTCAGCAGACCAGAAGAAACACTTCCTGTGTTTTCTACCCTCACAGCTACCCAAACATCCTGTCAGCTCTCTTAGAAGCTCTTTTAGACTGTATCTTTTGTCTTTAACTCACTGAATAACCTTGTTTGAATGACAATTTATTTTTTCTCATTAACAAAGCTATTTAATAAAGCTGATAATTATTTTAAAATAGTTAATTATCATTCTATTGCTCCCATTTGTACGTTTGTGTAAAAATTTCTAGAGTTGTTAATTAAAGATTTACTGATGGAGGAACGCATTACTTTCCTAAATAAATTTTAGTGTTCTTTTATATCATTTTAATAACAGAGGGAATATTTCTATCAGTGAAATGCACAGATGTTAAGCATATAGTTAACTAAATTTTTATCAACAAAACTACTTTTTGAATAACATTTCTGTTTTTGTTGGTTATTTTATTTATTTACATTTCAAATGTTATCCCCCTTTCCAGTTTCTCCTCCACAAGACCCAATCCCCTCCTCCTGTAAGGCTCGGGAAGCCCCCAAAGGGGACCCCACTCGAGTCACAGGATGGCGCGCACCCAAAGGAAACACGGAAGACCAACTTGCTGCAAGAACACGAGGTAGTTTAATGGCGGAACATTCCGGGCCGACACGTGTCTCAATGTAGGAGACAGAGGCATCGACCTCGTGGCTCCAGGGTTTAGGGTTAATATAAGCTCGGGGTGGGGAAAAGGAGAAACTTTTGCACGGGTGCACACGATTGGTTGTTTTCCAATTTTTGAACATCTGGCCAAACCGGTCCATGGGGGCGGGGAGCAGTTCCTGCAGGCGGATGTTTATCTCTTATCTTCATTCCTGGGATGACTCGGTAGCCCATTGTCCTGTAACTCTGCATTCTTTGATTACAGATTAACTGGCCTCTGGTTGGCAAACCAGAGGGGCAACTTTAGCTACTCAGGCTAGGGAGAAAGAATCTATAAGGCCCTTTTATATATGTTTTTCATGGGACCCATAAAATTTTCTTTTACTCCCTCCCCTGCCTCTATGAGGGTGCTCCCCTACCAGCCCACCCACTCCTGCCTCAGTGGCCTAGAGTTCCCTGATGTTACAAAGACCCCAATCACTTCTTCCTATAGGCAACTGTTGTCTGATTTTGTTACTGCAGGCTTATTTTTATTGTTAGTGAATTTCACATAAATTAGTATGTAGTATATCTTCCTTATGTCTGGCTTCATCATCTTTTCTTTTTCTTCCTCCTCCTCCTCCTCCTCCTCCTCCTCCTCCTCCTCCTCTTCTTCTTCTTCTTCTTCTTCTTCTCCTCCTCCTCCTCCTCTTCTTCTCATAATAATTAAGTGTTTTGCTCCTGTTGCTGTTTATCAACAGTTGTTTTTTTTTGATTAAAGTATTTTTTAATTATGATTATAAAACTGTTTTATTTTTTGCTCTCCTGTTGAGGGACATCTGGACATTAGATTTGGTAATTTTGGAAACTTCAGTTTCTTGTTCTCCTATGACTATTTTTATCTTGGTAACATGTGTTTTCGTTTATTGTGATATTTATAGAAAGATAACAATGATTTTCCAAATGTTCTATTAATTCATACTCTTCCTACAGCAAATGACTATTTCAGTGACACAATATGCACAGTAATGTTTTGTTTTGTTGACTGAATTTATATTAGCCAATATAGTGAAATTATATTTAATTCTTGCTGATTTTAAATGTTCCTTAAGATACTTCTTTTGATTTTCCAAATTACATGCTGTCTCTTTTTTCATTGCCTTACTTTTCATATTAAACTTCAAGGATAGGACAAAAAAGGGAAAAAAAGATCAGGATAGAAGTGGCATGGAAAGGCCAGGGCAAACTCATTCACATTCTCTTAAGTTGTAGGTTAGCTATGTGTTACATTGATAAACTGGAAAGCCATGTTCTTTCACAGCTGAGAATTTAAGAAAAAACAGAGTTCACAACCTTCTGTGCAGGAGCCACCTTTCCTAGATAAGTGTAGCTACCACCCCTCACCAAAGGCACTTTAGAAAACTTCCTTCCGAAAAGGGTGCATGGGATAGGGGTTTTCTTGGGGGGGGGGGCGGGAATGGGGAAAGGGGATGACATCTGAAGTGTAAATAAAATATCTAAAAAAAAAAAAAACCTCTTAAAGTATATGTCATCTGAATAAAGCTGGCTATTGCATGAAAAAAAAAAAAGAAAACTTCCTTCCTTCCTTCTTTCCTTCCTTCTTTCCTTCCTTCTTTCCTTCTTTCCTTCCTTCTTTCCTTCCTTCTTTCCTTCTTTCCTTCCTTCCTTCCTTCCTTCCTTTTTTCACTTATTTGTCTTGATTTTGTTGTTATTTTTCTTCCTTTTTTTTGAGAGAGAAAAACCATGAAGTTGGATGTGTAGAGGCAGAGAGGATCTAGGAGGAGTTGGTGGAGGGACCAGGATATAATAGGAATAAATTATATAAAAAATTTAAAATAAGAATTTGTGAAAGGAATAAGCTTCTCTTTATGGAAATCAGAGCTTGTCACACATACCACAACTGGACAGAATGCAGGAATCCACAGACAGAGGGAGCCCGGCCCAAAGGATACATCCCCAACAGCTGTGGCTCACCAAACACCAGGGTTGAAGGGACAGAAAGATTATAAATGCCAGGATACCAGGAAATCTGCTGTGAGACAATCTCTTTGAGAAATGGCTGTATAAACAAGGGAAAACAGGGTGACATCAATGAACATATTAACATGGAAGGGGGACATTTTTACCAGGTCCCACACCTAAACAAAGAACTACTGGCAACTTATGATTGTTGGAAGGAGACTTTGTCATTTCTAGGAGTGAGCCCCTTTATCAGCTGTCTCACGCAGAAGGGTCAGCCCTGAACACATATGAACACAAATAAACAAACCAGACTTAGCCATTGGTGTTAGGTTTCCAGGACTAAGATGGTAAAAGGAGTCAACTCCTATAAGTTGTCTTTTGACTTCTACACATGTTGTGAGGATCATGCATACACAGGCACTTGTGCATGTACACACACACACACACACACACACACACACACACACAAACACACACAAAGAGAGAGACAGAGAGACAGAGAGAGAGACAGAGAGGAAGAGAGAGACAAAGAGAGAGAAGTGTTCTAAAGACTCAGGGCAGAACTTCTAGAGCCCAAACTAGGAATCAAGATATTCATACCTTATTAGATATGGCACATGATTCAGATTCCTGCAGCAAATAACTTCATTGAGTTTTTATAGTATCATTTAGTGTAGTTGGCGCTCTAAGTTTTAAAAGAAATTTATTTATTTATTTATTCATTCATTTATTTATTTTTGATTTATATTTATTTTGGTTCTACGAACCAAATCCGGGGCCTTCTGCATGCAAGGGGCGCTACTTGATCACTGAGCTAGCTACAGTCCCAACTGGGTTTTTATTTTTAATAAGTCCAATTCACGTTATTTTTATTTTGTGTTGATTAAATTCATTCTTTGACTATTTCATACTTGTGCACAGTGCCTTCTGTTTACTCTACGCACTCTGCCTCTCTTATTTCCTCCCCACCCCATCTGTCCTCTCCTCTTTTCTTGTAGGTCCTGCCTTCATATTTATACCTTTTTGTTTTGTTTTGTGACACACTGGTTTTAGTCAGGATTGTCTGTGTGGCTTTGGGTTTGGAGTCATCTTTTGGACCCTTGTGAACAATGACTGTTTTTTCTCCAGAACCCATCAGTTGTTAAAGTTCAATATCTGGGGGAGGCATATATGAGGAAGGCACATGATCCTTCCTTAATGCATGATTGGTTATTTATAAGCCCAGTCTAATGCACATATAGTATAGCTACCCTGACATTATATTTGCAGTGGCTGCATGGAGCCCTAAAGGCAACCTAATTCTGGATCTTTCATTCTTTCCACTTTTTCTTCCATGATATTCTTTGAGCCTTATAGGGATAGCATAAATGTCCTCTTTAGAGCTGACCACCCAGCCGTAATTTATTTTAATATCTTGCGCAGGCATGAGTCTCACCTACATTTACCACCATTCACTGAAACGAGAAGCTTCTCTGAATAAGGACGAGAGTAGCATTTGTATATATGTATAAATGTCACTATTTTAGATTGTAGTTTGGTGCTATGTCAGTTGGCAAAACAATAGTAGTGAGTTTCCCTGAGAGCCTATGAACCTCCCAGTCATGTGGTTTTGACCAATTTACAACACCAAGCATGTATTTCCTCTTGTTCATCGAACCTCAAATCCAATCCAAAAGAAATTGTTTACCTCCCTGATATTCATGTCTTATTTCACCAGTGAGCACATTTTTGAGTAGACATTTTGAATTGGCATTGTAGTTTGTAGAGTTCATAGCTGTGTAAGACATAACTGCCTTTCTTCTCTAGTAGCCTGTATAACAGCATCTGGTACTAGAAAAGCTAGCCAACAAGGGGGAGTCTCTCGCTTAGCCCCAGCTGGCTTTTCCTTAAAAACTTCCAGCCAAGATGAATGGTGCTTTCAGAAATAGATCCCCTCTTCTCTTTATTTTTTCCTGAGACAGGGTTTCAACTGTGTAGCTCTGGCAATCCTAGAACTCACTCACTGTGTAGACCAGGACATCCTCAAATTCATAGAGAACCTCTTGCCTCAGCCTTCTAGGTGCTAGGATTAAGTGTGCACCACTAGATTATCATCTTTTAGCTGTGATGGGCAACCAAGAGGAATAAAAATAGCTTGTACTGATTTGGGAAGAAGTGACTGGTACCTTTCTTACCCACATTTCCTAAGGAGGCATCCAATACCTGGAACTGAGGTTTTTGTTTTCTATATGATGATTTCGAGGAGAGGCAGTATTCTCCTATGGAGGTTATGTAATTAAACTTTTTTTTTGAGGGTTGAAATTGGGAAATTGACAGAATATGAACAACAGAACGAATCCAAGCACTTTCTAAATGTGTTTACCTGGGGTTCACCGTAGTGAAATAGGAAGTTAGATCACAGCTAGTGGCTCCAAAATGGATGTGAATTTTTCAGTTTGGAAATAAGCTTAATTTGGGTTTGTCATTCAGTAGTTACTCAAGAAAGAGGTCAAGTTAAGAGGAAAGAGCCAAAGTGTGATGATTTAAATACAAACATAGGCTAATTTTATGTTATAGACTTTTGACATGGAAAAGATCCACAGGGTCATGTCAACAGAAGCATTTTTCTGTCAGTTTAGGGAACATTTGACAGAGAAAAGATCAGAAATGAAGCTGGCATCAACCAAAGGTTGGGTGTGATACAGGCTGCTATGCAGATAACTGTATCCCCAAGACTGAACTCTCTATGGTCAGCTAAAGATAGCAGGACATTTGCTTAGGGATCGTTATAAAGAAAGGAAAATGTAAGCTTCTACTTAGCTATGGTCCCTGGTTGGAAAGTAGATGTGAATAAATGTTCAAGTGCATACTACTTAGATAGTTTCATGTATTTTTATTCCAGCTTCTTTATAAGGGTTGAAAATATTTGAAATCAAGATAAAAGTATATTGGAAATATCCTCACATATAAAGATAGTGTAGTCGATATATTTTATTCTCAGTTTTGCTTGCCGGTAAGATTAGGACTAAAGATGAGTGCTGAAATGGTCATTCCACCAAATCTCCAAAAGCATGATACCACAATGAAACTTATAGATGGATTAAATCTTCACTGGAAAATATGAATTTCCCAAGAAGTTTGTTTCATGAAAATAAAAGCTTTGTTTTAATTCTGGGATTTGATTTTTGCTTTTAGGATTCTTTAAATTAAAAGTACATTCATGTTTTTTCTTTTCCTCACTTATTCTGTTTTTTAAACTAAAATTTAATTGTTATCACCTTCCCTCTTTCCTTATGTCATGTCCTCTTCATCCAACCCCTCCCTAGTCTTTCCATTCTCAAATTAATAGACTCCCCCCGCTTTGATTAGTGTTACTAATACAGACTAAGTCCACTTTAATTGTTTGTGCTTACATGGCTTCAGGGTTGACCATTTTGAATTAGATAACCAATCATCATGCTCATTCCTGGAAGATAGTAATTCTCCCTCTCTCAGCAGTCATTAGTTACATGTGGTTCTTTGTCTAGGAGTATGAACCCCAAAGACTTCTTTTTCCGTTCACATTAAAACGTCTATTGATACTGTCATTATTCTGGTCTTGTTTATTCAGTCTTTTGTATGAGAGGAAGTCATGTAGCTGGCTTCCTGGCATCTGGCTGTTAATACTTTTTCTGCTCTTTCATCTGTGCTATTTCATGAGCCATAGCTGTAGAAGCTATCATGAGGATGTATTCATTGTGGCTGGTGTCCCTGCAATCCACTGCTTTTCGCATTGTGTCATTTGTGATTTTCTGCAATGATCTTTATTTTCTATATGTAGATTTTTTTTGAGTTTGCAGGGAGGGTGCCAGTGAACCTTATGATTGCATTAAAGAGAATGATACTCCTTATGCCCCTCCCCTTCTTCTGAGGCAATGGGATGGAAATTGTGAAGGGAGACCCTCACTGATGGCGGTTGAGTTGGGGCAAAGACCCACCAGCAGCTGAGAGCCTCTCTTTTCTTCTTAGGTTCTTTATGGGTGTGTGCTCCAGGTCTTCTTACACCTTAGAAGCCACTAGGAAATAAAGTCCATCAACTTGTTACTGTAGCCATATTCTTTGTCATACAATGAGATTGAGAATGTCAATTTCAATGTCATTGAAATGAGATTGAGAAATTTGTTAAGTGCAATGTCAGCCCCAGCATCAAAGGTGGTTTAAGAGTAGACATTACTCTTAAAGTTTCAGGAGACAACCTGATCCTCTGTCTAGTCTAGGATGCCTATTAGTGGCCACTTTGATGCCTGCTTTACCACCTTCTTGATGTCATTGTACTTGGTAGCTTTTTCTAGGCAGCAAGTCAGATCTGAGACAAATTGTGAGATCTGAGACACATTGTGGGGTGGGAATGTAGAAGCCTATGCCAGTGAGTGACACATTCAGCTTTGGCAGTGCCTGTGAATGCTCTGACCAGCCCAGTGGTCATAATACCACAGCTTCTCAGAGGGGCTATTCACAGTCTTTTGGGTGGTAGTGACAGTATGAAAGTTCCTCTAGGATGGCAAAATTGTCATAGAGGATTTTAGCCAGGGGTGTTAAGGAATTAGTAGTGCAAGAGGCACTGCTGACAATCCTAAATAAGTTGCAATATTTCTTGTGGTTCATGATTCCTACCCATTACAGACATGAGGGCATCAGCAGAAGGGGAAGATATAATGACCCTTGGGCTTCACCCTTCAAGTGGTCTCTGGCCTTAAGACTTCTGAAATAAATCATGTAATTACTATAAAGAATATGTTTGCTTGCCATGTATATAATGAATTCCCATGTTTTACTCTTTGCTCATAGAGAAACATGTGAGTTCAGGCCTTGAAGGTTTCTGAGAGATACTTGAGTCACCTTCTACTCTATTCCTTGTCCAGTGCAAAGGCAATCTCCATTTTAGCATGTCTCAATGTTCCTCTACTTGATGTTATGCTCTACAAATCCTTTCTGCAGTTGTAAACCTTGACAACTCAGAAGCTGCATAGTCAAAGAGCCACCAATTAGTCCAGGACGTGTGTGTTTAACATGATTTGTTTACTGTGAGCTACTAGGAACCTTGCCAAGACTGGTGTCATTGTTAAAATATTTTCTGGGGAGATGCTACACACATGTCTACTAGTCTACTTACCCCAGATAGTGAATCTACCAAACAGCAAAGTAAAGATACCAATGAAGTCCAACTTGGGGAACAAATGAGTTTTATTGGGGTCACTTACAGGTATATGAGTGAGGGGTTGATCAAAGGAACAGAAATGACTCAAAGACAGTTGCATCACCAAAGTCCACCCCAGCATGGGTGACAGCTCACAAAATTCTGGGAACCTGGAGCACACTGCACAGCCTCCAAGCAGATCAACAGGTTGGAGAGTATCCTTTCCAAGTGACTGTTGTCTAAACTTCTTCCAAGTTGCTTGCCTAGTCTCTGAGTCTTTGCAACTTGGTTTGTTTGAGTCTTCTTTGCAGCTTGGATGGTGAGAGTGACTCTCAGTTTTTATTTTGACACTGGGAGGGAGAGACCTAGTGAATCTTTTAGTTTCAGGGTTTTCCTGAAGCTATTTTGGAATTTCCCTAGAAAATGGGATGTTTCAAAATTAGAGGAAACTGTTACACAACAGTTGTTCTGTGGTTGGAGAAGGATAGGTAAGTCTAGTTTATGGACTAGAAATGGTGGATATTTCAAAACTATGTATCCTTTGATTCTGAAAACTCTATGCTATGTGTTAGGATCCCCATTTTATACAGAGATTTCTGCAAATTAGTACAGTTTCTCTTACAGAAACAATATTTTAAAATTCAGTTTAAATTTTTTTTCCCTTGGGGCTCAGTAGTTAAGAGCTTTTGTCTTAGGTGGCTCATAGCCACCTAGAACTTTTGCTCCAGTGATTCTGACATTCCTTCTGGTTTCAGGTGAACAAATGTGTGTGTGTGTGTATTAAAATAATAAAACAAAATCTTTCAAAAAATTTTCACTGCTTGATATCCATGCACATTATAAAGAGGTAGAATTAAGTGAATTGAAAATCCTGGTTGGGAAACTGGATCACACCGTTTACCTTTTCAGGGTCTCCCTCTGACACTTCTGAGGAACACTAGAGGTGCTCAGTGAAATTATTAAACAGAAAAACAGCCTGAAGACAGCTAAAATATGCAGCACTCATGTCCACAGTGGTTTATGCTGACAGTGAAAAACAGCAGATAGGAAAGCCATGAGCCAATCACACAATAATCATGGTACTGAAATAGTAGTTTTGTTTGTGCCACATGTTCAGGGGTAGGAAAGAATTTTAATATGCTTAGGGTACAGGTTTGACCTGACATTCTGATGTGTGATGAAGTTGAAAATATGTAACTTGGGATAAGAAAATGATCTGTAAGGCAGGAGAAGGGAAATTTGTGGCTTTTTTTTCCATTTGAAAGTAATTATGGCTTCCTTTAGCCAACTCTAGGAGATTTAATAACTTTTTGTATTGGAGAAAGGTGGCCTTTGCCATACACCTACCTCCTGTTTCTGTGTTCAGACTACAGAAAGCACAATTTAGAAGCCCAGTACAATTTGTTCATTGTAAAAATCCATGTTGTAATTTTTCTTTATGTCTTAAAATTATATTGAAGACTAGTTTCTTGTGTTTGAGCTGCTCTTTAGAAAAACCAACTGGCAAGTGTCTAAGAGAATGGAAGGAATACTTTCTAAGTTAGTGATGGGAAATGGTGTTTTCAAAATAGGATTTGGTGAGTCCACAATCTATTCTAATTACCTGTGCAAATAACCCACTTCAAATCCTGTGAGCAATGAATGGCTTTGTAACTATGTAATTGTGTGGACTATTATTGGTTAGATATAGAATGCTTCATGAGGGATACCTATTCAACCACAGAGTTAAGGGCCAGAATGTTTTAAATTAAAACTCAGCCTTACAACTGGATATTTGAAGTTTTCTTTTTATAGTCCTCCTTTCTGTTGATATAGAGAGAAAGAAAAATATTTCAAAGTGTTGTCAGATTGTTTTAAGTAGTTCACCACATTAAACGGTTTGTTCAGGCAGAATAAACATTGATTATAAGAGCTATAATAAGCAAGAAGCTATGTTATTTTCCTTGTTTAACATGTAGAATGCTTCCTTTAAGGAAATAAAACATATTCCAATAATTTTATAGACATTTTAACTTAATTTTTCCAAAACAGACTTGGGAAATGCATTGCTACTTGGAAATTGACAAAAATGTTTAGAAAATGACCACAGTCATGAAGATTCATTTTGTTTCCGAGAGGAGTTTCAATTGCAGGGTACAACATAACCCAGTGGCAAGAAGCAGATCTCTACTGTTGTCAGCCTCTTTAGATTCACTTTTCTAAACATATAATTATGATTGATAGCAGATTATCTATCAAGTCCTCTATAGTCCTCGGAAAGAGTTTAATACTTATGTGAATTGTGATAGTCTTTCCTTGAAATGTTCACATCAATCTGTGCTTTCAAGAATGCCTTGCTTTCCAAATTAGCCTTATTTTGCTTAACATACTTATTGGCATCCCTAAATAAATGGCTATTGTTTCTGTAAAACACAGATTTGAAAAATACTCCTCTGGTTCTTAGGGGACATTGACTTCTAACCTTTAACTAGTCTATTAACTCATTGCAAACTCTTCTTTTTTCTTCTTATTGCAATGGTGAATTAAAAGGAATAGCTATACTTTAACAGACCAATTTATAATCCAGACTTAATATTTTACATACTGAAAGATTTTCATTGTGCTGAGTCAATGACTATGATCATATTAATGCCAGTCCTTGCTGCTAGGACTTACTGTTGGTTTTGACCTGCACTATAATGAATAATGAAGGCATGCTTACCAGGGATGCTTAAGGGCTCTTAGTAAAATATTGGGTCAATTTAAAGACTAATTTTCAAATTGTAGGAAACAGTTAATATAGAAGTGTTATATTGGAATGAAGAGTGTTCTCTGACCAACCTGGCATTTGAGAGTGACTGTATTTAGAAAGAAGTCTTTGCCAAGTGTGGCTCTAAATCCAATACAACTGGTATCCATACAAGAAGAAGTAAATTTAAATATATGTGTACAGGATAAAAGAAAGGTAGAGACTAAAAGCACACACATCTAGAACAATCTAGAACACCGAGGAACCCGGAATGCTAACCACTAGAGACATTATGGTAGATGTACCCACAGGTAATAGGTGGGTCTAATAGTAAATCTATTAGCAGTGAGAGAGGAAGATTAAGATCAGAACCTTGAATTTTATGGTAAGACAGAGGATGAACGTCCAAAGGAAGAAAGAAGAAAATAAACACAAACCGGAAATAATGGGAAAAAGCTCCACTTTGAAAAAATAGTGTAATGGAAACATCAGGGCCTTGGAAAGTATGGTTGGAAGGTAAGGACTCTGAAGCATTAGCTTCACAAGTTAACAGATATCCATTACTCAAAATCTGGAAGAAAAAGCCTGTCCTGTAAAGAGTACAGAATGTCCAGTGGACAAACAGAAGAATGCTTGTAGAGGAAGAAAAGAGGAACGGAGTAATGGTCTTAGGAAGAGTGATTGGGCTCTGTTTCTGGAGCTGGGATTTGAATATATTGGGATTGAGTATAGATAGCACGGAGTCAGAGAAGAAGAAGGAAAAGATAGAGGAGAAAAAAAGAGTAAAGAATGGGAAGTAGATGGAAGGGAGAAAGGGACAAGAAGAACACAGAAGGAAGATAACTAGGGTAGCAGTTTTAAAGTTTGGCTTTACAGATCTTAGTTTTCTGGTCCTCTCTTTTCCTTTCTTGAAATTGGTTAATTTCCTTGTATGGGGATAGGGTCTATATTCTTAGATTTTCTTTAAAGATCATCTCTTAGAAGAATGTGGAGCCCAACCCTTTATCCTGCATCTGTAGTTGCTGCTGACTTTGTCCTATTCTGCATCTAGGCAACAGACCCTTTTTGTTTATCTGCCCCAATTACCCTGTGTTTTTTCCATAGACATCTTGAAGAAAAACTTGGGTTAGCACAGCACAGTTGGAGAGGTAGTAACATGCTGAGCTCAATGGGGGTTCATAGGAAGCCTTCCACAAACTGCCTCACTGTAGGTATTCTAGGGGAGTAGAGCATGATTGCTCTGATCCCTACCATATATTGAGTCAACACTGGAATACACTTAAATAACTCTGATTGTTTTTTTTATCATTACTCAATATAAGTTATTACTGAAATAAATCACAGGAGATTATGCTTTGAATTGAAGGCTGCATTTGAATATTGAAAAGTGGGTTCTTTTAAGCTATTTGTGAATCGAGTGAAGGTAACATTTGGCTCTGTTCACAGGAATGCCCACATTTGACTATGCCTATTTGTTGCCAAAGCATTCTAAAGAAAAGTAAAAATATCACTCATTCATTTGGAAGTTTTCAAGTCTCCAGATGTTTGGCATCATGTGGACTAAACATTAGATGACTAATTGATTGGACTCTGATTCCATGTGTTTGGCATTGTGGATACATTCTGATTATAATTTCTGATAGGGAAGTACAATGTGTTTTATGCACTCACTTGGAACACAAAGCTAATGGTGTCAAATGGATTTTTCCATTTTGACCCCCATGGATACAGTTCAGCTTCACTCGTGATTTTTAGCTCTACAAAAACACAGGTGCAGCTATTTTATTGCCTTTGTATCTCATAAAACACTAAACGATTTAAATGAGAAAAATAACTTTGTTACAGCAAAAAGTGTTTTATCCCAAGAAATAAGATTTTCCTATCTTTATTCCAGCAAATGAACAATAAAAATACATGAAATCATAGTATCACTGAGATGAGAATAAACATTGGGAGATGGCTGAGAACTGAGATGCCTTTTGGGGAGGGGCAGGACTGAGGATTCAGGCGTAAGGCTGAGAAACTTTTAGTTAGATGGTATCTTAATGAACGCCCTGGATTGTCAGGAGCCATCATAGGACATGCTAATAACTAGCAGGCAGGTGATCTTTCTGAGATGACCACCTTAGATTAACGTCTACGATGGAACTCTGATAGGCAAGGCCCAAGAGAAAATCATTTTAGGAAAGATTCCTGCTATTGATATGCATTTCCTATTACTATTAAAGATATATAATAATCACTAGGTATTAGCCTACCCTTTTGAGTAGATCTCTGCAGATCTACAAAGATGTACTGTCTTGTAATGATGCTATATAGACAAATGGATGGATGACTTCTTAATTCTTAATGATGATCCTATAAGAATTCCCAAAATTATACCAGTATTTATTAAGCTCTTTTTATAGTGGGGCTGCTATTAGATCCTTTTCTGATGGTCAATACTGTAATGAGAACTCTGTCAGTCTCCCATGTGTCACTAATCAATTGCTTCTAGATAGTAACCAGACTTTCTCCTACTCAGAGCACATTCCAAGAGGTTGTAAAACCATTAACCAGAGGTCATAAAAGGGAACTAGAAATTTATTCTAGGTGGTAAGACAAGATAAAATATTGACTGGGTTTATCTATACAACATTTTACTAATAACTTAGTTATGGTCTTTAACTTTCAGTGAACCTGTGGAGCTGTGACAGGTGATGAATATTTAGCTCGATAATTACTCCTAATGAATATGCATGTAACACTCACTGTTGTAAACTTATTTGATTTATGATTTGAATTTGTGTAAACTTGTGATGAACTTTTGTCATGTGATCATGTATTCTGAAAGATGTATAAGTTCTGAGGACAAAGAAAAGTTTTCCCCTGCCCAGCTTAGGATCTTTCTGCTTCCCCTCTTTTTCTTAGGGAGCTTTCATAAGTAATTTATTGCAACTTAGAAATAAATGCTGTAATCACTTTTCAAAGTGTCCCCTTTTCTTCCTGCAACTTCTACTAGCAGGATAAAAGTTAGAGCTGAGCAGTTCCTGCTGAGACAGAACAAAGACCACATTACTTAGTCCCATGCTGTTAGGCTATGGGAGTCAATTGCCTGAACCAGCAGCTTTTTACCCTCAGAAAGAGCAAGAAAGTTTTTTAGGAATTTTAAAAGTTATAAACAGCATTTCAGTATAGTTAGAGAGCTAGAACAGCTGGAGACAATCAGTTTTTAAAGCCACACTAGAGTCCCATTCTGCGCCCATCTAACCCTCTGCAGGCCTGGAGGCTCCTGGCCCTGGACAGTTATAGCACTTCAAGGTTTAGAAGGGGTATGGCCAGGTGATTGTATCTCCATATGGTGAATTTTGCACTTCTTTTTACCTGAGGGGAGCTCATTGCTAGGTATTTATCAGGGGGACTGGGGTATTCACTTCAACGGGCTGAATATTTTATGGGGGATTATAACAGAAAGTGGGGAAAACAACCAATGTAGAGACTAGCTAAATTTGCCTACCAGGGAGGATAGTCACATTAAGAGCCAGGCCTGCAACCATTTTCTTCACTATGTCGAATGATCTAATTCAAACGATATTTACCAAGTTGTTTCCATTTGGGAAGCCTCAGTGACTTGAGATATGTAGAACTAAAGAGTCATAAATTCTGAGAGAGTATTGGGGATTAGCAAGCAATTTTATAAAAATACATTGTAGGGAAGAAATAGTATGAAATAGCTTGTTATAAACAGTCCATTACCAATGTTTGGAGACAATCAGCTTTGAAAGTGTTACTCATATTGTTTCAGTTTGTGGAACTTGTATTTTGACATTTAATGCCTTATTGGGATTCCACTTGTTTGTTTTGCTTTGCAGGCATATGTGTATGTGTGTGTGTGTATGTGGTTTGAGAGACAGAATGTAAAGTTGGGTACGTAGGGTACCAGGGTGTGGGAGGAGTTGGAGGAGTGAAAACAGGATCAAAATATATTTTATGAAAAGATTTAAATAAAAAGATGGAAACTAGGAAGAATTGAGAGACATTCAACTCTCCTTGCTTTTGTTCCACCCAGACACTGGTAAACAGCAAACAAAAGAAACCAAAGTAAGGAATAAAGATTACAGGGTACCATACTTGAATGGGTTCAAAGCATATCATAATATTAAAGACATCTTCAAGCATGCAATTAAAACAGTATTTAAGTGATGAGGCATCAGTAGTATGAGAGCTGATCAACAAAAATGACAAAGCCCTAATTCAGTAATCTGTGGTCTTACCTTTGGGGCTTCTACTGCTGTAAACTTAGCAGACTAGTAAAGGTATTAGTATATAAGACATCGCTGATGTCCTTTTCAGGTAGAGTCTCTTGAACTAACATTTTAGCTCTAACATTTTACATCCTGTGAGAGTCAAAAATGGTACCTGCTTTAGCTCATCAAGGTATTATCCACATAAGTTCCTGCTTGGTCTGGTTGAATGGAGTTATTAGACAGACTAGAAAGGGGGTCTTTCAATATAAGACTCAAAATGGTTATTAAGAAAGTGAAAGTATGGCCAATCATGACTCTGACCCTGTGGTCTGGTTAAATGCTGCAACGCTGGCTGACCTGACCCAACAGATTGCATGCACCCATGAGGTTGACAGAGAGGCCAGAATAACCTCAAGTACTGTTACAGGAAGGACAGTAGTTGTTTGTTGGACTCGCACATGTGTTAGAGTCAGATTGGCTTGACTGAGAAGAATAAAGGTGAAGAACCTGATTTTAGGTAGGATAAATATTTTGAGGTATCATTGTAATCTGCAGTCTGTTATAAATTTATACAAACCATCAGTTTAAATCTCTGGGGTTAGTCTCTAGAGACAGAGTTTAGAAAGGATTATGTGAAATTTCTGTACCTAGTGATATGGACACATTAGAATTAAGGGAGGGAAGGGAATAGTTTCATGTGATTGTTTTTGAATAAGAGTGTGAGGTCCTTTGGCAGATCATAAGAAGGGTTGGAGTCATCTGATATGTGACTTTCCATGAGTTTCTTCTCCAAGAAAGGATCAAGAATTGAACTGGGTCTGGTTTAACTGTGGGTGTGTGCTATTCTTTGTAGTGATGAGTTGGCTTTATCCTGGAATGAACTTCAAGCACCTGGTGCAAGGGCACCAGTATGTTAGCTAAAGAGGGAAAACCTGGGTGGGGTTGCAATTAGCCATAAAAGGTGAGGAGATGTACTTGAGGCACTTGGTTCTTTGATTATGCCAGCTACTTATAGCAGGGGAAATGGTGATATGGGGGAGATCCAATATCAATTATTATAGTTAACCCTTATTGTCAACTTGATGGGATATTGAATTATTACAGAAGCAAATTTCTGGGCATGTCTGTGAGACATTTTTTAGATTAGATTAATTGATGGGGGGCGGGGAGGGGGAAGAACCACTCTAAATGTGGTTGGCACCATTCAAGGCTGTGGTCCTGGACCAAATAAACAGCAGGTAGTTGAGTAGCAATGTCCATATTTCTGCTTCATGACTGGTGAAGTAACATGATCAGTTATCAGAACCCCCTCTTGCCATTCTCTTTCAACCGTGGTAGACCGTGTCCTTCAAATAAACTGTTTCTTCCATAAGTTGCTTTTGTCCAGTCCTTTGTTGCAGCAACGAGAAGATAACTAATATAGCTGGGCTTTTTCATATTTGGCTCAGTGTTCAAAGAGCGTTCCTAGCAACAGCTGTATGGCTTATAGATGCCCAGGTTTGAAACTTGCACAATGGTACTTTGGCTACTTTGTGGAACATAGTAATTTGCTAGCTGATACAAAATTCACATGGGTACTCTAGCTGAAAACAAAACAAAACAAAACAAAACAAAACAAAACAAAACAAAACAGACCAAAAAGGGGAAAAAAATACAGGCCAGTGTTGATGGATGGAGTTGCAAACTGTGGTCATTTTGTAATCAAATTCATTAACTAACTATGCCATTACTCTGGAGGTTGGGTTGCAGAGTAAAGATATTGTTTCCGGGAAGACTATTTAGAAGTTTGGGAAATAGATTCTGCAAAGCCTGAGATAAAACAAAGGCAGCACAGGCAGAGAAACTGCATCTCAGCTGCATGTGGAAGTGAGACAATGTGAGGAAGGGAAGATCTGTCCCTGGGCTTTACACTTGATGTATGAGCACTGGTGCCATCGAAGGCCATGGAAAAGTGTCTTGCCTTACTGATCGTCCATTTTCCCACTTTTTTCCATCCTTATGGAACTTATGTTTAAAAGTGTATTTATGGTTTGGCAAAACTTTAATTTGCATCTTGGGTCAATTTCTAGTAGTGGACCATAAATGGAAAGTGTAGAAAGTATCTAATCTTTGGCAACTCCTTTGCCTCTTTTGATCTCTCCCTCTTTTGCTCCTGCCTGCGTCATTCTTCATACTGAAATAGATTTCAGGCAAGCATAACAACCCTTTTTTGTGCTATATATATTTAAACCTCTGAGGTAGTGGAATCCAGTATAGACTAACAGTGGATATTTGCTGAGCCTTTGTAATTGTTTGGCAGCATTCTCAGTGATGTGTGCAAGTTAATCTTTGCTGTAGCCCAGTTCAGGTGCTAATGTTATCATTTTCATATACAGTGAAGAAGCGGTCATGATAGTTATCGATCTGGAGAGCACTAGAATTAGCATGCCAGGGATAGAGTGTTAGCTTTGTCACTAACCAGCTAGCTGCTGCCTTTCTTTTGGAATCCCTAGTGCCTTGGAACACCATTGAAGGTAAAAATGGAAGTAGGAGTTCCTGTCGGAGCAGTGTGTTTCCAGTTAGGGGTGGAGGTAAGCCATGAGTACTTACTAATTCTTGAGGTGGCATGTGAGTAGCTGTCATGATAACACTATAAAGTTTAAGTATTACTGTATCAATGATATATTGTATCTGATATTCTAGTATGAAGATATGCTCTTTGGGCATACCATCCTTATTTGGGAATCAGAAGCCTGGGTATGGGTAATTTTCTTTTTAGAACTAGAAGGAACATTTAACTAGTCACCTTTATGAGTTTAACAAATGTAACACTTCTGTCTTTAGTGCTCTTTCTAGCTGTTCCCTCAAAATCATCTTTGGCAGTAACCTTCCTCTTCACCCTGTGGCTTTGAGTTTGTTCAGATCCAGGCCATAGTTCAGATTTGCTCAGTACTCTGGAGGCTAATTTAAGAATTGGTTCTTTTGTACATTATTAAGTAAAATAAGCTTTTTCTTCTTTTGAATATATTTCCTATCAATAACAAAAAATACCAGTGACTAATAATAAGAAAGATAAATCTGGAAAACCACAGGAAAAATAATCTTTTGTTTGTTATGATTGGTGATGGAAACTGATTACATAATGTACTATCCTTAGTTTTAGAGTAGAAATGCACCTCTTAACTACACGATGTCAGTTGATGTTTACCAGAGGGGACAAGAAAAGGATTTTAACAGCATGGAGTTTATATTTCTGTAGGAAGTAGGAAGTAGATTAAGAGTCAAAAACACAACAGAAAGAATGTGGATGGAGTCTTTCTTTGTCTTCCTGATTGTTCCTCAAAGGAAGCTGAGGCTCACTGTGTATGATTAGAAATTGGAAAAATGTCATTTTTATTGTGAGCATTTTATTTTGGATGGAAACATGCCTAAAAATATGTCCTGCATTGGTGTTTCCTCCCTCTGAACCTCATTTGAAAGCCGTATCTGAAGATTCTTTTCTCAGTAACACTGTGTGTGATTGTCACCCTGCCTCATCCGAAGTAAGAACCGTATGCTTCCTGAAAACATTGAAGCATTTGTGATTGTGCTGATGGATAAGAGATAATTTTTAAAAATGCAAATATAAAGTTTTTAAAATAATTGAAATAGGTTCTTTCTATGTAGAACAGGCTGTTTTTATGTTCTCAATACCCATACCTCTTTCTAGAGTCTTAGGGCTTCATGCATGTACCACCTCTTCTGACCACAGATGGAGGCAATCCATAACAGAACCTTTGGGATTTGCTTCACAATGGCAAGCTTCTCCTTTTGTTTCTTCTTTGATCACATGTATCCAATGGTCTTGTATTCTTGTTCACTATTTAATAAACACACACTGCATATGCTTGCTATAGGGTCTGAAGGCACATTGACAGGACTTAAATTCAGTTTGTGCCATTTTCTGTCTCTATAAACTAAGTGATTACTTACTTGGCTTAAGCCTCAGCATATTACTTTTAAAATGCAAATAAAGATACCCCTACTTCATGATAACCATAAATCAATCAGTTAATGAGTTAGGGCTTAGCTGGATATACAATAAAACTATAAATATTAGTAATTATTATTGAGTATTATATAGTTCTACACCACTGAGATATGGGTATAGAGACTACAATAAGTTACAACAGCAATAAACTGCTCAAAATGTTCTTATAAGAAAAAATAAGAGAAACCACATTTACAGTACACAGGATAGGAGGAGTGATAGATATTTAAGCCATAGTTTTTTAGATGGCTTTGCATGGAATCCAGAATTGGAGCAAACTTTTGAAGCACAATGCTATGGGATTTTTAAATATCATTATTGTGTGGACATGTGTGTATGATGTGTGTGTGTGTGTGTGTGTGTCTGTGTGTGTATGTATGTATGTTAGGTATGTGTGAGCATACGCATCACTGCACACACATGGAGGTTAGAGAACAACTTTGTGGAGGTGATTTTCTTTTCCCAACTTAATGTGAATTCTGTGATCGAAGTCAAGCTATCAAGATTTCACAGGGAATACTTTATCATCTTGCAACCCCTGTTGTGGTTGTTGTTTTTCATGGAACTGACTATGTGCCAAATTATTACCTAAAGGCAATAACCACAAGATATCACTCCTTTTATCTAGGCAGGCCACATGGTATTCTAGGAATATTGATCCATCTTATTCTCTTTGTTCCCTGAAGTTTCTAACATTACCTAACTCTTTATATTGTAAGGATTATGCATAAACCTTATTTATTTCCCCTTTTCTGTTAATGCTTTTTATAGTCATTTGTGTCACTCAGGCTCCATAGGTTGAGTGAGCTTTGAAATTAGATAGGTCTGGTTCAAATTATTTGGCCTCACTAGCACACTCTGTCCATTAACAAATTCTTTCTTTTCTACCAACTTTTTGTATGATGAAGATAATTAATCACATTGAACAGGGCCATTCATTGTGGTTGTTAAGTAGACATATATTTAGACACATACAATGCATGATATAATGCAAGGCCTCAATGAATATATATGTGTGTTAATATACATGAATGTGGGTTGTTGCTAGAAAAAAATAAAACTTTTCAGTTTAACTAGAAGTGGCAGACAACTATGAGGAAAATCATTGTGGTAGAAATACACCTTGAGAAAGATGCATACAGACTCAAGAATGGAGGAGTCCAGAAAACTAAGATAAAGCTGTAATTTTTCTCAAATATGAATTTAAAGCCTTTTCTGACTCCTGGTACTTTAGGGCTATAGGATAGGCTGCTTCCTTGAAGGAAATTATAATTGTGTGTCCAATCTAGTAAATTTGTGTAAGCTTTGCTTTATCTGATTAGATTTAATGATTAGATGTACATAAACAGCTATTGGGTTTATGTAGATGAAAAAAGGCGATTTGAGTATTCAGTGCTTACTGGAAATGATAGGCTCTGGGTGGATAGATCTGAAAGTCGGGGTCTAAATGTTGAATCAATCATAATTTCTTCTCTGATAGAAAGTATGAGAGGTACAAGCTCGTTTTTAGAGAATTTAAGTGGTAAAGTTGATCCCTTATACCAATGGATCTATGTCAGACTTACATCTTTAGTTTAGTCTTATGATCTAAGAGCCAGTCCTGCACTGAGCTTTGAGGTGTCCTGAGGAGAAAAGCATCACTTTGCCTTTAATCCAGGGATGAAGACCATAAACGAGAAAACACTGGTGAAAGGCTGGTTTACCTTGATGTTTCTGAGAAGGAACATCATTTAGGGTCTTGGGTAAGAATGGAGATGTGAAGAAATGAGATCATTTCCAGAGGAGACCAACTGAGTTGGAACGGAGTCTGAATATAGGTAGCCATCAACTGAGCTGGGATCCTGGAGAAAGCCGACTGAGTAGTGGATGCATCTCCTTTCTGTCGTCTTCATCTCTGGAGGTGTGACTAAGCAGCGATGCACACAGAACCTTCCTGCCATGGCCGGATGCAGCTCCTGACACTGAGCCGGAAGAATCCATTTCTCCTTAAGTTGATCCTTGTGAGACACGAGAACAGGAACGAATACATATGCCTTCATTTCTTGTCTACATACTGATTTTTACTAATAAGACTCTAAACGCAATTGCAAATTTTCAAATTACTAAATTAATAGTTTCCACAAGCATTTTGAATGCTTAGTAATTGGAAGAGATTATAACTATGTTTATAGAAATTATTGGTAATTTTTTGACTCATAAGAGATCTGCAAAATGTATACAGTATATTTATTTCTGTTGTATCTTTTTCAAGTTTCTTGAGGAATAAAATTCATAGGAGTTGCTGTCTCCTTCCCTTTTTCATCCAGAAGTTTGGAAATGTTCTATACTCATCAACTTTTAGGTAATTTTCTGGTAATACTTGAGTATAAGAATACTAGTTTTTGGACTCTAAAGAAGTAGCTATGGCAGCAGTTTCCAATGCAAGTCTATATGGACCCAGTAACTTCGATCCATGAAAGGGTGTAGCAGATGATACTGATGTTCTACCCATATCTCAGGGACTCATTACTTCATGGAACACCAGTTTAAGAATTCTCTTTACATATATATTGGACTTACTTTGGTTGTGTCTTACAAACTAGTTAAATATTTGAAAACCATAATTTATTTTGATGCAATTATCCAACTGATTTATTTGTCTTATATTTATAGCTTCTTTCTCTCTACATATTAAAGTAAGAATACCTTGTCTGGTGCCAAAGATAATAAAGGACTGGGCAGAGCTAGCTGCCTTAACAGCAGATCAATAATAAAGATGGTCTGGCAGCTGACAGCTGACTTTACCTCAGCAAACCCATTATTAAGGTCTTATTAGCCAGTTATGAATAAATAGTTCTGGAGCCTATCTTTCTTTCTCTTGCTATATTGTTATATTTATCCAACATTGTGTGGTAAATTTTGTCTTTTTAATGCCATATTAGTGATTTCAAAGTAAAGCAATCAATACATCTTCACAATTGGCTCAAACTCTGATAATATTATAAGCCAAACGCAGAGGTTTATGGATGAGTTTAAAAGAGATGACTACAAAGCCAACAATCTTAAGCTTAAAAATGTGGGTTATCTTGACTGAGTCAATGCATGAGGGATTCAAAGAGTCATTTGGTCCTAAAAAAAGGACGGCATATGTTAACTTGAATATTTGGTTTTGGACATTCAATATTATGATATAATATAATATAATTAATATAATATATTTGAATGAGAATGACCCCCATTTGTTCCTATATTTGAACACATTGTTCCAGTTGGTGAAATTGTGAGGGAAGGATTAGAAGGAGTTGCCCTTTGTGTGTGTGGGGTAGGCTTTGATGTTTCAAATCCCACACCATTTCTAGTTAGCTCTCAAAGTTGTGGATCTGGATATATGCTCTAATGTAAACATGATGTACCGTTCTCAAGACATGCCTGCCTTCCTGTTGCCATCTCTGCTGTGATGGTCATGGATCCAGGCTTTAAAGCTGAAAATGACAACTAAACTCTTTCTTCTATAAACTGCTTTGATTGTGGTATCTTTTCACAGCAATAGAAGTGTTCTAATTTTCAGAATGAGGCTTCAAGTCGAAGTAGAATTAGAGCTTTCACAAGTTGTTTATAATAAAGAAAAATGCACAAAATCAGATACACATTGTTTATCCCATACAGTGAACAAGTGACAAATATCTCTTCACACGTAAGATGTATTTCAGATGTCCATAATCTTAACAAGTCAATACAGTTGAAGCCAGGACATTATGGGTGAGAGACACAGCAGTATTACAGATTTGTCTTTTACTTGTGAAAATGGTATGGTTTACAAGACAGAGAGGAGAGCTACAAAGAATCAGATCATAACTCAGAAACTCATCTTTACTTATATCCATGTTAGGACATAAAATAGAATATTTTGCATTGATTGATTATTTCTTAGTCACATATGTGAATAACCAGTATTTACATTGTATTCTTTATCTCCTTTGACTTTTGTAGCTAGCTTTTATTGTTAATCCACATGAATTCTTAGTGTTGTTATTAGACACACTTTTAGATTGCAGAATGAGGCTTAGAAAGATTAAGTGACTTTCATTAGGTCACTAAGTCAGTGACAGGTGTTAGTGCTAGGATTTGAGTCCAAATATCCTAACTTGACTCACACACTCTACAGTTCTGTCTTTCTCTGTGGTTGCGATTTTCTGACAGCCCCATGAAAAGCTGAAAAGAATTATATCACTGTTGACAAATAGCATGTGCTTTGAATAAGTTCTGCAATTTCTGTTACACGTAGAGACCTCATAATCACTTTAGAACTGCCCAGAGATATCCCACTGTATCCCAAGAGGGTTCTGGGAAGGGAACACTGCTCTGCATCCAAGCCAGTCTGTTATTCCAATCACCATGCCTTCTGAGTTCATGAGACTGCATTTTAACCTCTATCAGGTCATTTTTATTTTTAAATATTTCTCCTAACTTGAGATAAATGTTATAGGATACTGTTCATTTGATTGGGTCTTCTGACTTAGCTTGAACTTTTTTTTTTTTTTTTTTTTTTTTAAATCAGCTCCCAAGAAAGGCCATCTGTCTTCTCACATGATTTACAGGCACTGTCTGAGGGAGAGTAAACATTTCACCATAAGAAGAATCTTCTAATACCTATATACTAATTCAAAAAACCATATTTAATTGAAGTGAAAAATTAAAATTTTATTAAGTTCATTTTGCTTTTCAAAATGGCCACGACATTTAATAAAAAGAAACAGTTTTTTTTCCTCCCGCTTCCTCATTTTATAATTTATTCACATGTGCAATACCATTCTCTCTGTCTCAAATGTGAATATTTGGTGGCTTAAAATGGTCTTCAAAACACAGAAAAGTGCTATAATAAGAACTAGATGAGGAATAAAGAAAGATAAGTTTTAATGGATAGAAAATACTAATGGATTAAACACTTGAGAGAACAGGGCTACAGCCAAGTGACTTTCTTGATAATAGTAAATAAACAGTATTAGCTATGATCTTATCATGGTTGTTCATAAACAAGTACAGAATATTGATACTGAAAAGGTCTCAGCACGTTTAACTTCCATGTATACACATGTGCATGTATATGTGTTCTAATGAAGCTGTGGGAGTGGGTAGGACTTTGATTTATGCAGGGGTGCAACAGATGGTATTGATACTCCATCCATATCTCAAGAACTAACTACTTCAGGGCTTAGTAGTTCACCCCAACCTCTTTGTCTAAGCATGTTCTTTAAGCTGAGGAAGACCACTTTACTCAAGTAAAAGAATTAACATCTCTGCACACACTCTGGAATTCCTTATCAAATAAGAGTGGTAGCTGGCATATAACTACCACAGCTTAGTCACCCCCGATACTATAACTCTGTGGTACATACTAATCCTTATGGGGCTAAGTCTCAGTTACTCGTCATAGTAGACAGCTTTATGACATTAAATCTTTCCTTACTTTTCCACCCCTAGTCAAATAAACTACTCAATTATGAACCCTACTTTACAATCTGCTTCTTGGGAAACTCAAATTAAGATAATACCAAATCCCTAAAGCCTACTTTAGGGAGTAACACAAATTAATTGACTGAATGATATAGTTTAAGGCAAAAGTATATTTTAAATTATAAACAATATTGTTACGATACTCTAAAGAGAATTAATATATTGACTTTATAAGTTTTTTCTAAATGCGTGTGTGTGTGTGTCCAGCCTTCTTGATGAATGTACTCTACGTCTGTTTCACTCACTGGTTTCATGATAGACACGAGGCAAGAATGCCTGAAATCTTAGAGACCTTCTTTACCTCTAAGTAAGGAGTGAGGAATAACACTCACCCCTCTGAATAGATCATGATCTTATTCTTTGTTTGAAAGGTGGATAGTAAAAGGAAGCCTCTGTTACCCACATGTTCTGGAGTTCTGAGCAACATTTGCCTTCTCTCTTTGCTAGACAGCTATGTTAAAAGCCAGGTTACTAGTGTGGGAAATTTATTTCCTTGGCAACTTGCCCTCTCTCTTAGCTCAAAGCCTCTGCAGTTAGTTCCATCTTCATGACTTGTGTGATTAATTGTTGTGTCAGGCTCTCAGTGGCAAAAAAGCATCAAAATTTAGATTTATCATGTTTTGAAGATAATCAGAAGGTTTTATAAGCCTGATCCTACAATATTGCATATGTAATACTTGGCAGAACTATGTAACTATTGCCCTTTTATAGGGATTCTTGTTATGTTCTCAAATTTGCACGCCTCTCTCTGTCATTTATATTACAGCTTTTAAACTGTTCTCCTGTTCCATTTTATCTATTTCTGTGACTTCATAAAAAATAAGGCCCTTCCTACATTTTGGATGCCTGTTTTTATCATTTGTAGCAGTCTATGGGTCAGTGGTAGACTTAGTTTAGGTGATTTAACACGATTTTGAAAACATCTTTTTTAACCTCTTTTGGAACAACGTGGGAAAAAATAAAGAAAAAAAACCTAAACCCCAAAAAACAAGCCAACTAGACACTGCAGATAATGAGAAACATTGTTACATATTGATCATGTGCCCTGAATAACTGATGATAAATGATTCTTGTTAATTAGGAGTTTATAAAAAGACATTTTGTGAGCACAGTTATATTATTAATTAAATTATATTGTTTTTCAGAACAATATAATTGTGGCTTATTTTACACATCAGATTCATTACTTTTTGATAGTAACATAGTATCAGAATGTTACCTGGAATGTCAGAATCAGGATCTGGAAAGACTTTGAGAGATGAGACAGGTGATGTATAAGCACCATTTTTAGAGGAAAATCTAGACTCTCCCACACTTATCCTGAAAGAAAAACATGTATGTCTAAACATGTATGTATGAACACTTTATATGTCTTTCTGGAGAAGATGTAGTTGTGGGGTCACAGGTGGAAAGGTTAACAGCTGAACATCCATTGAATTAATAAGATAATATCCCAGAGCAAAGCAATCAAATTCACAAAAGAATTCTTAAACAGAAAAGCAAATTATATTTGCATTTTAGGAAATGTAGTTGAAACTATGTCTGGAATGTGATGAACATTTCTGATGCCATGGACTATGTGGGAAATTGATGTCCTGGAATATACTTTGAGGAAAGAGTCACAGCAAGAAAATTTAGAAAGTATGACTTACCTGCAGATAGAAAGATTTACGAAACTATCACGTAGAGGGAAGAAAAGACTTATTCTGCATCACATTTTAAGGATTGAAGTTGATCAACAAGAAGTCATTATGAAGACATACTGTTAAATTTTGTCAAAAATAAGCTTTATATTTAGTTTTTGTGAAATACATTTGTATTATACAAAGAAGTAGTTTGTATTTACATAGATTAATTTGACTTGTCCAACGCTATTTGGTTGCTTCAGATTTCAGATAGCATCTTTATTTTTCTTACTCACTCTCTTTTTTGGTGACAGAACCTAGGACTTTCTCATGTTGTGTAGGTGTTATGCTACTGGGTCACACCTCTAGATCTAGGGTTCGTTCTATTCTTACTTGTTGATGTTCAAGAAGAGCATCGTATGCAGGTGTATACGAATCACCAGGACTGTTTCTAGAATATTGCTAAGTATTCTTTGCACTTTGAGGATTCTTGATATTTATGAGCATAAGTGCTAAATATTGTCTCTCTGGTTTTATTTTAAAATGAGGTAGACTACCTTCCAAACCATATTTTTCATTAAATGATTCCCAGTCTACCACTCATTGTTGTACTTGCTGTCTTAATAGGTCATAGTATTATCTTCTTACATATAATCCCTGTACTTGCAAAAGAATGGTGTCTTAATGTGTATTTATTTTTCTTTCAAAAATTTTATTACAGTTAGATGTATTCTATGTGTGAGCATGTGTGCATGCATGAGTATATGCCACCACAGTATCTGCACTGACAAGCTGCAGGCATTAGTTTTCTCATCCTTATGTGTGTCCCATGGATCAGGCCTGACAGCAAGTGCTTTTACCCACTGAACTGATTGGCCATTGAATATGTATTTCTTAGACAAGTTGAAATTATTGAATTTTATTGGTGACAGTGTTTCAGAAATTTCTAACCCTAATAAGCCCATATAAAAACACACAATCCAGTTATTATAATTAAAGCTATAAGACTAGATTGGGCAGATCTAGCACTATACTAACTTATTCCCCAGCTATAATACCCTTTGATATTTACGGTCTCTCCTGGTCATGTGCTTCTGCTCCATCATGGCTTCCTCCTCCTCTTGTTCTGTCTTCTCTATCTATCTTCTTCTTCTTCCTCTCTCCCTCTCCCTCTCCCAAACCTGTCAGCCCACCTTTCCCCTCTACTACCAAATCACAGGCCTTTAGTGACCAGTTAGAGTGGGCAGAAGGTTCTCATGAGATCACCTGAATACATGATTGACCCCTTGTTGGGGGCAAGTCCTCTTGGGCATCAGGGTAGCCCACAGCAGACAGTGCTAGAAGAACTAAACACACTTTCAAGAGACTTATTTGCATAGACATTATAGTGTGTTTGTCTTCATTTCTCTATTTTCTTGCCTGTGGCCTAGATATTGCTGGGAACTAGGCTACGGTTTATGAGTTCTATGTCCTAGAGGGAATTTAATACTTTTAGTGCAAAGGCAGATTATGTATGAACTAGTTTTATGTTTATTTCTCTTGTTGTCTTTAGGTCTTCCACACTCCTCTACTCCCCTTAGATCTATTCTTTTCAATAAGTTATGTTTCTACTTTCATGGCTTTTAGGTTTCATGACTGACTGTACTTTAGCATTGCTGGAATGAACATGGTTGGGGTTTATTTACTTGTGCAAGGTCAGCCTATGAGTGGCTTTATTACTAAGTAATATGACTCTGTCTCCTCTATTCACTATTAACAAATTCTAGCTTATGATAAGAAAAGGCCTCATGAGCAACCCCCATTTATTGCAGAACACTGATAGGCCCAGCCTTTTGTGTGTAACCACAGCTGATAGGAGTTCATGAGTGCAAGAGCCGTGTCATATGTAAAAGACAGTGCTCCAGAACACTGTATCCTCTAGCATTCTCTCTACTTCCTCTTTCATGATATCCTGAGCCATGAAGGAGGTGACAAAAGTGTTCGATTTGGGGCTGAGCACTCAGTAGCCTCTTATTCTCATTACTTTGACTCATTATGAACCTGTGCATTCACCATGGCCCAGGGCAAAAAGCAGCTTATATGATTAAAGCTAAGGGCAGCAGTAATCTAAGGGTATAAAGATACTATTTCAAAGGCAGTTTTGATAACATGTCTATTTAGCAAAACATCAATGATATCATCTTCTTCCTATTTATTTACTCAAATTTACAACATATATATTATAAAATGTATTTTTGACATATATAGATTTTGGAATAAAATTGAAATAATTAACATAGATACTAACATATTTAAGAATACTTTCGGTTGTGAGAACATTTAAATATTCTTATATTATTATTATTATTATTATTATTATTATTATTATTATTATTAATCTCTTGCCTATTCACTTCACATCCAGATCATTGGCCCTTCAATCCTTCTACCATCCCCCCTCCCCTACTCCTCTGAGCAGGTGGAGATCCCTCTTTGTATCCCCCTACCCTGACACATTAAGTGTCTGTGAGGCTAGGCACATCCTCTTCCATTGAGGCCAAACAAGGCAGCCCAGGTAGAAGAACATATAGGCAACAGTCATATGTAGGATAGTCCCACTCTAGTTATTCAGGACCCATATGAAGACCAAACTGCAAATCTGCTACATATGTATGGGGAAGCTGAGGTTCAGCTCATGCAAGAACATTTAAAATCTTCTTAAGGCTCTAATAAGGAGATAAATAAAACACAGTGTATTATTATTAACTGTACTCTGCATTTGGTTCAGTGTATCTCTTTGCTTATTCTTCTAAACTAGCTGAAATTTTATATGCTCTGACTAATAGTTCCCCTCCAGCCCCTAATATCCACTGTTCTACTCTCTACTTTTTTGAGTTGACTTTTAAAAAAATTCCCATGTAAGTGAGATAATGTACATTTGTCCTTTTTGCTTGGTTAACTTCACTTAAATTCCAGTTGTTTAATGACATCCTTATCTTGTTTGGCTGGGCAGTATTCCTCTGAGTATACATACTGCATAAAATACAGCTTTGCAAACCCAGATTACATTCTCAGTGATATAATGCTAGGACTATTTAGTTAAGCATGTCAGCCCGTACAGCAAATTGATTTAATTCTTATGCTGAATATCCATGGTACTTATCCCTTGTAACTGTTCCAGATCTCTAAACTTTATCATTCAGTTCTTGTCTCTATCATACTCAGTCCCCTCCTTCCCCCTCCACTGTTTTAAAGGCACCTGACAAGGATGTTTTTCTCCTTACTTTTCATCAAGACTAACTCCATCATCATGAACTTTTTGTTTTGTTTCCTTCATTTATTTTTTCCAGTGTTTCATATATGTTTATTATTGCAATTATCTCATTTTTCCCTTCAGTTTTTCAGTTGATAAGGCTCATAAGATACTTAGAGACTTGAAACACTGAAAGATTAGATACTTTTGCACAGATATATTTCAAATAAAATAGAACTAAACCATAAAGCCAGTGTAATATTTCCAACATCAGGACAACTTTATATCATTGTTAATATAACATTTTCCAAGGGAGGATTTGGGAGTGACATCTGTTGTTTCCAAGCTGCTTCTGATGGGAGGGAAATAGGGGATAAATGCTGACATACTTCTGGCTTGTGCCCTTTAGTTACCTCAACTAACAGGGGCAGGGACAGTGGTGTTTTTCATCATTCATTACAAATTTGAAATGTGTGAAATTTTTGTCTTAGTTAACCATATGCGTCCTGGGATATGGTTGAATCAATACAGAATGATTTTTATAGTTACCTGGATTTATAACCTGTTTGAAACCTTGAAACCAAAATTTGTCCAAAACTCAAATTCAGTGGTTCTAGTTTCATATGGCTGGTATCAATTTGAACACATCATTCAAACATGGCATCACCTTGGGTTTTAGCCATTCATCTAGATGAAAGCTGCTATACTAATTTCTGCCCAGGAAGGCAGAGTTTGCAGGACGTCTATTTCCATATGGTAAGATGCCTTTCAGCATATCCAAATATATCAGCATATCCAAATATACAGCCCTGGGTTTTCCCTCCTATGTCCAGATAGTTATTAAAACCCATCTGCCAGCATCTATTATTCACATCTAGCTTTTTTAGACTCATTTATGTTATACTTTTTATTACCACTCTGACATTGAGATACAGATTTATCTCTCTCTTCCCCCTGTCTCTTTTTCTTTCCTCCATCTCTTTTTTCTCCATGATTTGAGAATTGTTCTAATTTTACAACAACACATCATTGAAATAAGAAGAGATTTTGCTCATGAAATTACAGTTTGCCAAAAATTAACTTAAAGTTTCTGTTTTTTTTTTCTTAATTACCAATTTGGTCTTAGTGAAGTGATATGTATCCAAGGTTAAATATCAAATAATTGACAAGGCTAATAATAAATAATAATAAAAATTTGGACAAAATCCATTGGATTTGATGACTTACCCAGAGATAATTTTTCCAAACTTTAAATGTATAATTGAAATCGGCATGTTTGGCTTCTTGGCAGAGCCACACAGTGGGTCTTAGTCTGAAAAGTAAGATCTATTAGAGTGTGGAAGGCCAAGAAGAATCTTCTGAAATGACTTTCTACCACAGCTTAGGCAGTATACCAACAAGCCAATCACATCCCAGGATGGAGAACTGGCAAAGATTGCTACCACCTTAGAGATCTAAAAAAGAACTGGAAAGCTATAGAATATGAACAAAATCTGGTTCATGGCTAGTTGGTGCACACCTTTCAAACTAAGAATGGGTTTTGAATTTTTAAAGGGTTGCCAAAGAATGGAAAACCATGACTCAGAGAATATATATGGTTCAAAGAGTCTGAAATTTTTATCATCTGTCTCTTTACAGAGAAAGTGCTTGGCTTATTTTAAAGAGGCAGAGGTGGTGGTTCCATTCTATCTAGTTAGTTTAGTTTGGCCTTGGCAAAAACTGGACATATCAAATACATTGGCTCCCCACCATGGGATTATTTCAAGCATGACCATAAGAAAATTTCAATCACAACCCATATAGCACATATATTGTATCTTTACCATGTATTAATATGACATCATGTATAGGTATGTATCTATAAATTTGGAACATGTATGCTGCATTGCTTTTAAAATAATAAAAATAATTTTCATTTAGATAGGATATTATGCACTTATATATTCATCTCTGGGATGTCTCCAAGCCTCTGTCATACATTCCAACCTTATATGGTAAATCTTGGCATCCTATAGATCATTATGTTCATTCTTTCTATCAGTCATATTCTGTTGATTCCTGAGATGGAGAAGTAGGCATACTTGTCTTCATGAGACCCATACATTTCTGAAAATGAGATGTAAACACTCAGGTGTCACCACAATCTGAACTATTTAGATACTTATGGTGTGGGGTCATGTTAGGATATTCCCTCAGAAATATATCAAACAGGTAGTGCACCTTGTTCTTTGTAAAGGATCACAAAGGAGAGGCATGATATAACATGGGACTTGAATGCCAGCCTGAGGGCTGTTTCATGAAAGAGGTGTAGAAACTTTAGGAGGCAGAGCCTCGTGGAAAGTCATAGGTCATTGGAAGCATATGTTGAAGTTGGTAGGATCCTGGTTTTTCCTTCATTCTCTAGTTTGTTGTTTTTGGCTATGAGATAAACTGTTTTGCTCACTACGCATTCCCACCAGGCTGTGTGGCTTTACCTTAGGCCCAAAACAATGCACAGAACTGATCATGGAAGTGAACCTCTTTACCTGTGAACCCACAAGTTTTCCTTTTAAGCACATTGTCTTGGATTTGGTTATGATGACAGACGACAGACTAGCACAAAGTACCATGTCTGTAAGGCTAGAGGACAGAAGCAAATTGTGCAAGTGGGCAGCTAGATAACACATCTTTCTTCAAGTTGTATATATCTATATGGAAAGTCCTATGTGAATGGCCAAAGCCAGAGTGAAAATTCCCAGCTTAATCTTCAAAAATATTGGTTTGTTATGTAGGTTCACCTGAAAATGGATAGTATGTTAAATGGATACAATGTTAAAGCCCTAATAGGATGTAGTCTTGGAAGAATGTTAAGCACAATCTTCGCAGTGGGCTCTGTACCCAGAGAGTCACTTTGTATGAAGAGACAAGTGGTTGAGATTCATTAAAAAAATAAAAAGGCAAATGGCTAGGGACCTGGAAAGATACAAAGGAAGATTAGGTATAGGAAAGTCTAGGGTGATGTTGAATTAGTACTTACGGGTGTGAACACAAAGTCTGGAGATCTTTTAATATGTTGCCTCACTAGAGAAAAAACATCTTTCTTGAAAGCAAAAATTAATTAGACAAAACCACCAGGCTAATTGATAGCTGCCACTCTTAGATAATTGATAGCTGCCACTTTTGGCTAGTTGATAGCTGCCACTCTCTGCAAGTGGCCACACTGGTGCTGGTATGACAAGCACAAGAAGTGGCTGAAATGGAGGATGCCTACAGCAGAGTCTCTTTTTTCTTGCCAGTATAGCTACTGTCAGTGCTGAATTCCTGGCTGTCTTAAGCCTCTATATGACATCATCTCTTGAGAAGACCTACAGGGCACTGATAATGATTTTACTGTTAGAAAGATGAGGGTCTTTATCCAGCAAGGGACAGTTCCTTGTTATCAGCAATAGATACATGTACAAATGTAGAGGTACCTTTTGGAGCCTCAAGCAGCACAACTATTGGTAGACATACAGATTTGATTTACCACATCACAAGAGTCCACATGGCATTATATTAGTTATCTCCCTTTAGATGGCCCACTTTAGAAAAAAGGTGTTGCTGTGGTGGTCTCAAGACCATGATACTCACTGGTCATATCAAACAGTCATTACCCAGAAGTTGTTAGCATTATAGATGTTCAGAATGGTCTCTGAAGTATCATGAGAGTACCAGCTTAGAGAGAGAGAGCATTTGAAGGTGGGTTAGCCTGTTCTGGGATGTAGGATATATATATATATATATATATATATATATATATATATATATATATATATACACATATGTATATATGTATATATACGTATACACACACACACACACACATATATATATATATATACATATATATACATATATATATCTCCTTTGTTTGGTTCTATAAACATCTTAGCTTTGGGGTAATTTACGGATTAAGTTATAGGAAAGCAGAGACTTAGTCCAAGAATAGCTATAAGTGGGACAGTTACAGTAAAAATTAATCATTTCACTGGAAACCCATTTCTACTTTAATTTGCTTCATAAACAGAAAGACTAGACAAGTCCCCAGGCCCCCCACACTATATCTGTAGGCAGAGGAATTACTGTATAAACTCACTGCTATAAATGACTCAGTGCTATATCTCTTGAGAGTTTCAAGTGTATTTTGGATTCCTGGCTGCCTAGTGGCTTCTGTTGTTCACTAATTTTCATAGGGTTTCTAGATGCCTCTTTCTTTGCTTCTTTATTTCATTTCAAAGTTTTTCTGAGATTAAAATTGCATGATTTCCCCTTCCTTTTTCTCCCACCAATTTCTTTTCTATTTGCTATCATTCAAATTCATGGCTTTCTTCCCCTTTAATTGTTGAACATGACAATTGGTTACATAATGCCAAATGGTTAGTCCTAAAACCATGCATATGTGTGCATGTGTATAAACACAAATAAAAATATGCACACACACAGCTGATGCATTCTTAATTTATATTAACACTCTGACTATGTCTACTGTACAGTTTATTACTGGCTCAAAACCATAAAGATGTTTTGTGATAAGAATTTGTTAAAGTTTTATTTGGAAATAAGACATTGAATATTTTACTTACACCGTTAAGGCTGGGTTGAATATAAATCTCTTTGTTAATTTCCCTCTAAATAAATGTACGTTCTCTATTCACTAATTTTATTACTTTTGACTGAATTCAAGTATCAAGTAAAAAACTCTTCCCTACTAAATGCATTCACTATGCAATTACACTTAAAATTAGTTCTTGATCACTGCAAGTGGGGAAAGACTTACTTCCTAACACCATACTATTCTAACCAGACTATATCCCTTATTTTTTTGGTATATTAATATACACAGTATTTCTATATACTAGCTATTGGCTGTGCAGTCTAGAATTAAAAATGGTTTGAGACAGGGCCTCACTAGTACTAGGTAATAACATACATATTAATAATGAAATTTTCCTCAGTCATTAACAAAAATAAAAGCTAATCCTCAGGGAGGAGTCTTCCATGTCAGTTCCATTGCAGGTTCTCCAAGACCTGTGTCTAAAATGCATGGTATCTTTAACAGCAAGGTCTTACTTTCAACCTCCTTGAGGCTTGCAAGCAAGGACAGCAACAGACTATAGAGTTTAAAGAGTCTTTTGGATTTTCCTGACCAATAATTAGAAAGAGCTTTTAAAAAAATGTCTAGCACTAGGGTTTTCAAAAGATATTCTATGGGTCTTGGGGGTAGTATTGTCATCTGAAGTGACACAACTTCCTTTAATATGTGTGAGTGTGTGTGTGTGTGTTATTTTATTTTCATTTCAAATGTTGTTCCCCTTCTCAGTTGCCCTCCACAAATCCCCTATCCCATTCCCCCTCCCCCGACCTCGATGAAGGTGCTCCCCCACTCACTCACTCACTCCACTCAGTTACTCAGTCAGTCAGTCAGTCAGTCAGTCAGTCAGTCAGTCAGTCAGTCACTCACTCACTCACTCACTCACTCCTGCCCCACTGTCCTAGTATCTCCCTATGCAGGGGCATCAAGCCTCCACAGGACCAAGGGCCTTCTCTTCCATTGATGCCAGATAAGGCCATCCTCTGCTACTTATGCAGCTGGAGCTATGGAACCTCCATGTGTAGTTTTTGGTTGGTAGTTAAGTCCTTGGGAACTCTGGGATTCTGGTTGGTTGAAATTGATGTTCTTCCTATGGATTTCAAACCCCTTGAGCTCCTTCAGTCCTTCCCCTAACTCTTTCACTGGGGTCCCTGTTATCAGCCCTATGTTTGGCTGGGTACATCTGCATCTGTATTGGTCAGGCTCTAGTAAGCCTCTCAGGAGAGGGATATATATATATATATATATATATATATATATATATATATATATATATATATAGCACTTGTCAGCAAGTGCTTCTTGGAATCAGGATTAGTGTCTGGGTTTGGTGTCTGCAGATAAGATGGATCCCAAGGTGGGGCAGTCTCTGGATGGCCTTTCCTTCAGTCTCTGCTCCACTCTTTGTAGCTGCATTTCCTTTTAGACAGGAAAATTTTTGGGTGATCTGATAGGATACATTGGATTATTTCAATCTTCTTGAATTGGTTGAAGCTTGTCTTGTTCAGTTATATGGTCAGTTTTGGAGAAGGTACCATGGGGTGCTGAGAAGAAGATGCATTCTTTTGTTTTAGGATGAAATGTTCTTTAGATAGGGTAAGTCCATTTGGTTCATAACTTTTGTTAGTTTCACTGTGTCTCTGTTTAGTTTCTGTTTCCATGAGCTGTCCATTGGTGAGAGTGGGATGCTGAAGTCTCTCACTATTATTGTGTGAGGTCCAATGTGTGCTTTGAGCTTTAGTAACGTTTCTTTTACAAATGTGGATTCCCTCATATTTGGGGCATAGATGTTCAGAATTGAGAGTTCATCTTGGCAGATTTTTCTTTGATGTGTATGAAATGTGCTTCCTTATCTTTTTTTATCTCTTTTGGTTGAAAGTGAATTCTATTCAATATTAGAATGGCTACTGCAGCTTGTTTCTTGGGTCTATTTGCTTGGAAAATTTTTTTCCAGCCTTTTATTCTGAGACAGTGTTTGTCTTTGTCACTGAAGTATGTTTCCTGTATGTAACAAAATTGCTGGGTCCTATTTATGCATCCAGCACATTAGTCTAGGTCTTTTAATTGGGGAAGTGAGTCCATTGATGTTAAAAGATATAAAAGAGTGATGAATGTTGCTTCCAGTTATTTTTGTTGTTAGAGGTGGAATTATGTTTGTGTGGCTCTCTTCTTTTGGGTTTGTTGTGAGAAGATTAGTTTCTTACTTTTTCTTGGGTGTAGTTTTACTCTTTGTGTTGGAGTTTTCCATCTATTATCCTTTGTATGGCTAGATTTGTGGAAAGATATTGTTTAAATTTGGTTTTCTCATGGAATATCTTTTTCTCCACATATGGTAATTGAGGGTTTTGCTGGTTTTAGTAGCCTGGGCTGACATTTGTGTTCTCTTAGGGTCTGTATGACATCTGTCCAGCATCTTTTGGCTTTTGGAGTCTCTGTTGAGAAGTTTGGTGTGATTCTGCTAGGTCTGCCTTTATGTGTTACTTGGCCTTTCCCCCTTACTGCCATTAATATTCATTCTTTTTATTCTGTGCATTGGGTGTTTTGATTATAATGTGACAGGGGAATTTTCTTTTCTGGTCCAATCTATTTGGTATTCTGTAGGCTTTTTGTATATTTATGGCCATCTCTTTCTTTAGGTTAGGAAAGTTTTCTTCTATAATTTTGTTGAATATGTTTACTGGCCTTCCGGATTGAGAATCTTCACGCTCTTCTATACCTATCATTCTTAAGTTTGGTCTTTTCATTGTGTCCTGGATTTCCTGGACATTTTGGGTTAGGAGCTTTTTGCATTTTGTGTTTTCTTTGATTGTTATGTCAATATGTCTATGGTATCTTCTATACCTGAGATTCTTTTTTTCTCTTGTATTCTGTTGGTGATGCTATGTCTATGACTCCTGATCTCTTTCCTAGGTTTTCTATCTCCAGGGTAGTCTCCCTTTGTAATTTCTTTATTGTTTCTATTTCCATTTTTATATCCTGTATGGTTTTCTTTCACCTGTTTGGTTGTGTTTTCCCATATTTCTTTAAGGGATTTATGTGTTTTATTTTTAAGGGCTTCTACCTGTTTACCTGTGCCCTCCTGTATTTCTTTAAGGTAGTTACTTATGTCCTTCTTAATGTCCTCTATCATCATCATGATATGGAATATTAGATCAGAATCTTCCTTTTCCATTGTGTTGGGGGTATCCAGGGCTTGCTGTGCTGGGAGAACTGGGTTCTGATGATGCCAAGTAGCATTGTTTTTTGTTGCTTATGTTCTTGCACTTGCCTCTCACCATCTGGTTATCTCTGGTGTTATTTGGCCTTGCTGTCTTTGACTGGTGCCTGTGCCTCCTGTGAGCCTATGAGTTTGTGAGCTGATTTTAGCACTCCTGGGAGTGAAGCTTTCTCTGGGTGGTATTGGGGTTTGGAAGGCTGTAACACATGGTTCACTCCTTTGAACAGATAAAAACTGGAAGGGTGTGTCCCCAGCTCCAAGGCATTTCCTGTGTTCCCCAGGTCCTGGGTGGGTGCCAGTCAGTTCAGGTTTTGGGCAGTAGTGGTTGTCTCACCTGTCAGCCTATGTATGTCAGCACTCCTGGGATGCAAGCTTTCTTTGGGTGGATTGGATTGTAGAGGGCTGTAGCACAGGGTCTGCTCCTGGGTACAGATCTGATAGTTATTTTTGTTACCTTAACACAATATGTAATTGTAACCTAAAGCTGGGAAGAAAATCTCCCTCATCCAGATTTTGTGGGGGATTTTCATGATTGTTAATTTATTTGTTGTTGACATGGGAAGAACCAGCCCACTGTGGGTGGTCTTATTACCTAAGGAGGGATTTCTGGACTGTATAGGTGTAGAGAAGTTACTGAGTGTGAGTGAGCATGCATGCATTTATTCTCTCTGCCCTTGACTGTGGGTGTGACTATCTGCATCCATTTCCTATCTCAACTTCTCCTCAGTGATAAACTGTAATGTGAAATCATTAGATGAATAAGCATCTTAATCCTGAGAGATTCATTGTCAAGGTATTTTGTAACAACAATGGAAGCAAAACTAGGGTGTTTTGTTTGAACGAAAAAAATTTAGGTCAACAATCAAGAGTATTGAAATATTTTAAATTATTCAATAAATTAAAACCCTAAAGTAAATAAACTTGGACTTGGATCAATTTAAATATTTGCTACAAAATTCCCCGATGAAAATCATGTACTTGTTTCCTTACAAGGAGACTTTAGATCCTCATTCTAATTATCTACTGTTTTGCATATATGTATGCTCTTATGTATGATCTATAGCTAAGATCCACCACTAGGGATTTCTTTTCCCTATCACTTCAAAAAAATTTTTTTGAATCACAGTAATCCATCTGGTTCTGTGTATATGGAATCTAACATGCTGCTTCACTCTCATCCCCATGCTGTAGTGTGGAAAGTGCTGAACTTGCTTTAAATCTCAGCTTCCTATGGATTCACAAAAGCTTGAGCAATTGCTGTAAATCTCAGAGTTTGTAGACTGGGCATAATAAAACCTAATTTTTATGGTCTTGAAAAAACTAAGTAGAAACATATAATAAGAAAGAATCTAACACCTATATCCCTAGCTACTTAGACTCCTTCTTATCAAGTTAGTTCTGGTATGTGCTTAGAGAAACAGAATGATATTTTTATATTTACTAGGTTTAGTGTGATTTTATTTGAAAAATAAATTTATTATACAATGATTATTCATTCTAAAGTAGTACAAATGAGGTTTAATCCCGACTTCTTTGCATTAGTGCAGACAACAGATAAGTAGTATATTTTTTTCTGTATGCCAAGTTTTTATTCCTTTTTAATAATTGATGTAACAATAATTTACACGTTCACATGCATGTTATAAAAATATACTGAAATAAATGGAGAGTCTTGGCTAGTTAACAAGAGATTAAGCACATCATTTATTGTTTGAATATATAATTCTGTTGGTTTATGTAAGCAGTTATATTTACAATTCTGTTTTTGAGTAGTAGATCTTTGTTCCAAACATCTATGGCTCTCTTTTACACTGGTCACATATTAGATTTTTACCAGAACTGCAGGCTGTC